>NC_092152.1:32684764-32984764 GCF_045791955.1 Oncorhynchus clarkii lewisi
CCTCTCAGACATCATTATATGTCTCATTAGGCCAGGGGAATGGCTGCTTTAGTCCCAGACAGAGAGATGTGTGTGTGTGTGTATTCATTCCTGGTCCGTCTGATGGACGAAAATATGTCTTTGTACTCTGTTTTCACCAACCTTCTGTGACATGGACTGAATAGACACAAACGCACTTCTCCTCATCATATACAGTGATTGAAAGCCAATAGGTATGTTGGGCCCAAGGTTGGGCTGAACTTCAGTTGTGTCTTAGAGGTAAATGAGGGTATAGTGGGGCTCCTACAACCCTGCGGTATTGTTCTGTATCAGAGTCGATAAGCCCTGTAATATGTTATCCAATAAGTAATTTAGCCCATTAACCCATCAAGACTACTGGAGCCTAAACAATCAACTCTGCTACTCACTTCATTAACTTCTCTCTCTGTTTCTCTCCCTCTCTTTCTTCCCTTCACACACGCACGCACGCATGCGCGCACACACACCCACACACACCCCCGGAGGCTGCTGAGGGGAAGACGGCTCTTAATAATGGTTGGGAAGGAGCGAATGGAATGGTATTAAACACATGGAAACCATGTGTTTGATGTGTTCGGTATCATTCCATTGATTCCATTCCAGCCATTACTATAAGCCCGACGTCCCCAATTAAAAGGCCACCGGCTGCCTGTGACCCACAAACACACAAACAAATTCGCACACGCACACACACACACACACACGGGTCGACAGGCCACTGAACAAAAATATAAACGCAACATGTAAAGTGTTGGTTTCATGGGCTGAAATAAAAGATCCCAGAAATGTTCCATATGCACAAAACGCTTATTTCTCTACATTTTTGTGCACTAATTTGTTTGCATCCCTGTTAGTGAGCATTTCTCATTTGCCAAGATAATCCACCCACCTGACAGGTGTAGAATGTCAAGAAACGAATTAAAAAGCATGATCATTACACAGGTGTACCTGGGGACAATAAAAGGCCACTCTAAAATATCACACAACACAATGCAACAGATGTCTCAAGTTTTGGGGGAGCATGCAATTGGCATGTTGACTGCAGGAATGTCCAACAGAACTGTTGCCAGATAATTTAATGTTAATGTTTCTATCATAAGCCGTCTCCAACATTGTTTTAGAGAATTTAGCAGTACGTCCAACCGGCCTCACAACTGCAGACCATGTGTAACCACACCAGCCCAGGACCTCCACATCCGGCTTCTTCACCTGCGGAATCGTCTGAGACCAGCCATTTCTGTCTGTAATAAAGCCCTTTTGTGGGGAAAAACTAATTCTGATTGGATGGGCCTGGCTCCCCAGTGGGTTAGCCTGGCTCCCAAGTGGTTGGGCCTATGCCCTCCCAAGCACACCCATGGCTGCGCCCCTGCCCAATCACGTGAAATCCATAGGCCTGGTGAATTTATTTAAATTGACTAATTTCCTTATAAACTCAAAAGAAACGTCCTCTCACTGTCAACTGCGTTTATTTTCAGCAAACTTAACATGTAAATATATGTATGAACATAACAAGATTCCACAACTGAGACATAAACTGAACAAGTTCCAACAGAAATTGAATAATGTATCCCTGAGCAAAGGGGGGGATCAAAAGTAACAGTCAGTATCTGGTGTGGCCACCAGCTGCATTAAGTACTGCAGTGCATCTCCTCCTCATGGACTGCACCAGATTTGCCAGTTCTTGCTGTGAGATGTTACCCCACTCTTCCAACAAGGCACCTGCAAGTTCCCAGGAAGAGCCGGGCTCTTCACTGGCCATGGCAGAACACTGACATGCCTGTCTTGTTGGAAATCATGCACAGAACGAGCAGTATGGCTGGTGGCATTGTCATGCGGGAGGGTCATGTCAGGATGAGCCTGCAGGAAGGGTACCACATGAGGGAGGAGGATGTCTTCCCTGTAACGCACAGCTTTGAGATTGCCTGCAATGACAGCAAGCTCAGTCCGATGATGCTGTGACACACCACCCCAGACCATGACGGACCCTCCACCTCCAAATCGATCCCAGGACACGCCTCGGTGTAACTCTCATTCCTTCGACGATAAACGCGAATCCGACCATCACCCCTGGTAAGACAAAACCGCGACTCATCAGTGAAGAGTCTTGCCAGTCCTGTCTGGTCCAGCGACGGGTTTGTGCCCATAAGTGACATTGTTGCCGGTGATGTCTTGTGAGGACCTGCCTTACAACAGGCCTACAAGCCCTCAGCCCAGCCTCTCTCAGCCTATTGCGGACAGTCTGAGCACTGATGGAGGGATTGTGCGTTTCTGGTGTATCTCGGGCAGTTGTTGTTGCCATCCTGTACCTGTCCTGCAGGTGTGATGTTCGGATGTACCGATCCTGTGCAGGTGTTGTTACACTTGGTCTGCACCTGCAAGGACGATCAGCTGTCCGTCCTGTCTCCCTGTAGCGCTGTCTTAGGCGTATCACAGTACGGACATTGCAATTTATTGCCCTGGGCACATCTGCAGTCCTCATGCCTCCTTGCAGCATGCCTAAGGCATGTTCACGCAGATGAGCAGGGACCCTGGGCATCTTTCTTTTGGTGTTTTTCAGAGTCAGTAGAAAGGCCTCTTTAGTGTCCTAAGTTTTCATAACTGTGACCTTAATTGCCTACCGTCTCTAAGCTGTTAGTGTCTTAACGACCATTTCACAGGTGCATTAATTGTTGATGGTTCATTGAAGAAGCATGGGAAACAGTGTTTAAACCTTTTACAATGAATTGTCTTTGAAAAACAGGGTCCTGAAAAAGGGATGTTTATTTTTTTCTGATTTTATGAACTGTAACTCAGTAAACTCGTTGAAATTGTTGCATGTTGCGTTTATTTTTTTGTTCAGCATACAATGTCAGCTCAAGGTTAGTGTCAATGTTACTGCTATGGGATCCCCCATGGCTCCAAACTATACCTAATTTGTATGTGGGTTACATGGAGAAACAGTCTATTTTCAATCCTCTCAAAAATGTTGTCTTGCCTCACATCATTATGTGGAAACGGTATATTGATGATATTTTTGTTCTATGGAGGGGTGATGCAAAACAGCTCCAGGCTTTCCATGCTTTTCTTAACTCCTGTTCTGAGCATCTGAGATTTACTATGCAATCTGATACATGTCAAATCAGTTTTCTTGATCTTCTGATCTTGTGTAAAGATAATGTTCTATTCGCTGATCTTTACAGGAAACCTACTGATTGTAACAGTTTGTTGAGGGCTGAAAAATAGTCTGCCCTACAGCCAATTCTGTCAAATCAAAAGAATTTGCAAACATTTGCAAAAAACGATCAGATTTCGACAGAAATATGGCTGAGAAGCAGAAGAAAATTCAAGGAGAGGGGGTACAAAAATGTCCAGATTAATACTGCCATTGAGAATTCCTGATCTGTCATTGAAAAATTAAAAACAAAACGAGACATGACCTTTTTCAAGGTCAGTCTCGCAAAAATAAGCATTCTTGCGTTGTAACTACCTGCTATTCAAAGTGCTCTGAACAAATTAAGGGAATTGCTCACAAACATTGGCACATTCTAAGATCCGATGATAGTATCTGTAATGTGTTTTCGGACCTTCCTTTGGTCCTATTCTCGCGGGGCAGAAATCTCAGAGATCAATTGGTAAACTCTGATTTACCACCCCAAGATATCCCTCCACAACGTCTATTTGTGCCCCTACTGGATGGAAACTACAAGTGTAATGGCTGTGCTCAATGCAATGGCACTTGTAAATGTGAATCCTTCAAACACCCCCAAACAGGGAAACAGATCCCAGTCAAAGGTGTTATCTCGTGCGCCACTAAGGCAGTTATTTATCTAATAACTTGACCTTGTGGTAAAAATGATGTGGGTAAAACAAAGCGTGAATTAAAAGTACGAATCTCGGAGCATCGTAGCACCATTAGGTGCAAAAACTCGGCTTACCCACTTTTCGGCCCACTTTTTGGAAGCAAACCACTAGATTTCGTCTCTACGTTATATTGGCATCGAACATGTCACCCTCCCTAGGAGAGGGGGTGACCTCAATAATTTATTGTTAAAACGAGAAGCTGCCTGGATCTTTAATTTAAAGACCATTGCTCCCTTCGGTCTCAACGTAGACTTTGATCTGAAGCCATTCTTGTGATTATTGTGATTTTGCTATTTTAATATATGAGAATTAACCAATGATATCAGGCCACATCCGGCCATGATTACAGATACCTGTGTGTGTCTTTTGACACTATATAAACGAGTCACCCCGCAGTGTTTGTCATTATACCCTGATGAAGACAGCTTGTCGACGTTAAGGCTAATCTGAAGATGGTGCTGGCTAAAGCTAAAACTGGCGAGTGTAGAGAGTATAGAGATATTGTTATCCACGTCGGCACCAACGATGTTAGGATGAAACAGTCAGAGGTCACCAAATGCAACATAGCTTCAGCGTGTAAATCAGCTAGAAAGATGTGTCGGCATCAAGTAATTGTCTCTGTCCCCCTCCCAGTTAGAGGGAGTGATGAGCTCTACAGCAGTCTCACAACTCAATCGCTGGTTGAAAACTGTTTTCTGCCCCTCCCAAAAGATAGAATTTGTAGATAATTGGCCCTCTTTCTGGGACTCACCCACTAACAGGACCAAGCCTGGCTTGCTGAGGAGTGACGGACTCCATCCTAGCTGGAGGGGTGCTCTCATCTTATCTATCAACATAGACAGGGCTCTAACTCCTCTAGCTCCACAATGAAATAGGGTGCAGGCCAGGCAGCAGGCTGTTAGCCAGCCTGCCAGCTTAGTGGAGTCTGCCACTAGCACAGTCAGTGTAGTCAGCTCAGCTATCCCCATTGAGACCGTGTCTGTGCCTCGACCTGGGTTGGGCAAAACTAAACATGGCGGTGTTCGCCTTAGCAATCTCACTAGGATAAAGACCTCCTCCATTCCTGTCATTATTGAAAGAGATCATGATACCTCACATCTCAAAATAGGGCTACTTAATGTTAGATCCCTTACTTCAAAGGCAATTAAAGTCAATGAACTAATCACTGATCATAATCTTGATGTGATTGGCCTGACTGAAACATGGCTTAAGCATGATTAATTTACTGTGTTAAATGAGGCCTCACCTCCTGGTTACACTAGTGACCATATCCCCCGTGCATCCCGCAAAGGCGGAGGTGTTGCTAACATTTACGATAGCAAATTTCAATTTACAAAAAAAAGAGAAATTGTTCGTCTTTTGAGCTTCTAGTCATGAAATCTATGCAGCCTACTCAATCACTTTTTATAGCTTCTGTTTACAGGCCTCCTGGGCCATATACAGCGTTCCTCATTGAGTTCCCTGAATTCCTATCGGACCTTGTAGTCATAGCAGATAATATTCTAATTTTTGGTGACTTTAATATTCACATGGAAAAGTCCACAGACCCACTCCAAAAGGCTTTTGGAGCCATCATCGACTCAGTGGGTTTTGTCCAACATGTCTCTGGACCTACTCACTGTCACAGTAATTCTCTGGACCTAGTTTTGTCCCATGGAATAAATGTTGTGGATCTTAATGTTTTTCCTCATAATCCTGGACTATCGGACCACCATTTTATTACGTTTGCAATTGCAAACAAATAATCTGCTCAGACCCCAACCAAGGAGCATCAAAAGTCATGCTATAAATTCACAGACAACACAAAGATTCCTTGATATCCTTCCAGACTCCCTCTGCCTACCCAAGGACATAAGAGGGCAAAAATCAGTTAACCACCTAACTGAGGAACTCAATTTAACGTTGCGCAATACCCTAGATGCAGTTGCACCCCTAAAAACTAAAAACATTTATCATAAGAAACTAGCTCCCTGGTATACAGAAAATACCCGAGCTCTGAAGCAAGCTTCCAGAAAATTGGAACGGAAATGGCGCCACACCAAACTGGAAGTCTTCCGATTAGCTTGGAGAGACAGTACCGTGCAGTATCGAAGAGCCCTTACTGCTGCTCGATCATCCTATTTTTCCAACTTAATTGAGGAAAATAAGAACAATCCTAAATTTATTTTTGATACTGTCGCAAGCTAACTAAAAAGCAGCATTCCCCAAGTGAGGATGGCTTTCATTTCAGCAGTAATAAATTCATGAACTTCTTTGAGGAAAAGATCATGATTATTAGAAAGCAAATTACGGACTCCTCTTTAAATCTGCATATTCATTCAAAGCTCAGTTGTCCTGAGTCTGCACAACACTGCCAGGACCTAGGATCAAGAGAGACACTCAAGTGTTTTAGTACTATATCTCTTGACACAATGATGAAAATAATCATGGCCTCTAAACCTTCAAGCTGCATACTGGACCCGATTCCAACTAAAGATGTGCACCAAACTCACTAAAAGTGGCAGTAATAAAGCCTCTCTTGAAAAAGCCAAACCTTGACCCAGAAAATACAAAAAAACTATCGGCCTATATCGAATCTTCCATTCCTCTCAAATTTTTTAGAAAAGGCTGTTGCGCAGCAACTCACTGCCTTCCTGAAGACAAACAATGTATACGAAATGCTTCATTCTGGTTTTAGACCCCATCATAGCACTGAGACTGCACTTGTGAAGGTGGTAAATGACCTTTTAATGGCATCAGACTGAGGATCTGCATCTGTCCTCGTGCTCCTAGACCTTAGTGCTGCTTTTGATACCATCGATCACCACATTCTTTTGGAGAGATTGGAAACACAAATTGGTCTACACGGACAAGTTCTGGCCTGGTTTAGATCTTATCGGTCAGAAAGATATCAGTTTGTCTCTGTGAATGGTTTGTCCTCTGACAAATCAACTGTAAATTTCGGTGTTCCTCAAGGTTCCGTTTTAGGACCACTATTGTTTTCACTATATATTTTACCTCTTGGGATGTCATTCGAAAACATAATGTTAACTTTCACTGCTATGCGGATGACACACAGCTGTACATTTCAATGAAACATGTTGAAGCCCCAAAATTGCCCTCGCTAGAAGCCTGTGTTTCAGACATAAGGAAGTGGATGGCAGCAAACTTTTTACATTTAAACTCAGACAAAACAGAGATGCTTGTTCTAGGTCCCAAGAAACAAAGAGATCTTCTGTTGAATCTGACAATTAATCTTAATGGTTGTACAGTCGTCTCAAATAAAACTGTGAAGGACCTCGGCGTTACTCTGGACCCTGATCTCTCTTTTGACGAACATATCAAGACTGTTTCAAGGACAGCTTTTTTCTATGTTATCTATGTAACATTGCAAAAATCAGAAACTTTCTGTCCAAAAATGATGCAGAAAAATTGATCCATGCTTTTGTTACTTCTAGGTTAGACTACTGCAATGCTCTACTTTCCGGCTACCCGGATAAAGCACTAAATAAACTTCAGTTAGTGCTAAATACGGCTGCTAGAATCCTGACTAGAACCCAAAAAATTGATCATATTACTCCAGTGCTAGCCTCCCTACACTGGCTTCCTGTCAAGGCAAGGGCTGATTTCAAGGTTTTACTGCTAACCTACAAAGCATTACATGGGCTTGCTCCTACCTATCTCTCTGTTTTGGTCCTGGCGTACATACCTACACGTACGCTACAGTCACAAGACATAGGCCTCCTAATTGTTCCTATAATTATAATTCTCTCTTTCGGCCTTGTCTCAGGATGGTAAGTTGGTGGTTGAAGATATCCCTCTCGTGGTGTAGGGGCTGTGCTTTGGCAAAGTGGGTGGGATTATATCCTTCCTGTTTGGCCCTGTCCGGGGGTATCATCGGATGGGGCCACAGTGTCTCCTGACCCCTCCTGTCTCAGCCTCCAGTATTTATGCTGCAGTAGTTTATGTGTCGGGGGGCAGTTTGTTATATCTGGAGTACTTCTGGAGTACTTCTCCTGTCTTGTCCGGTGTCCTGTGTGAACTTATGTATGCTCTCTCTAATTCTCTCTTTCTCTCTTTCTTTCTCTCTCTCGGAGGACCTGAGCCCTAGGACCATGCCTCAAGACTACCTGGAATGATGACTCCTTGCTGTCCCCAGTCCACCTGACCGTGCTGCTGCTCCAGTTTCAACTCTTCTGCCTGCGGCTATGGAATCCTGACCTGTTCACCGAACGTGCTACCTGTCCCAGACCTATTATTTGACCATGCTGGTCATTTATGAACATTTGAACATCTTGGCCATGTTCTGTTATAATCTCCACCCGGCACAGCCAGAAGAGGACTGGCCACCCCTCATAGCCTGGTTCCTCTCTAGGTTTCTTCCTAGGTTTTGGCCTTTCCAGGGAGTTTTTCCTAGCCAACGTGCTTCAACACCTGCATTGCTTGCTGTTTAGGCTGGGTTTCTGTACAGCACTTTGAGATATCAGCTGATGTACGAAGGGCTATATAAATAAATTTGATTTGTTTTGATTTGTCTCTCGAAACGTTGGACATTACATTTTTGCATCTGAGCTCCTAGAGTGTGCGGCTCTCCTTTATTTTCTAGGGTCAATATTCACAGACAAACAGCTCGGTCTGTCTCAGTATAATAGTGTAGCCTACGTCAGTGCAGTATCCATTTGTTTCTGTAACTTGGTGACATTAATCACTAATGAAAATAAACAATCTATACTGACAGAGAGGTATATTTTTGGGGTCATTTAAATATTGACTGGCTTTCATCAAGCTGCCCACTCAAGAAAAACCTTCAAACTGTAACCAGTGCCTACAACCTGGTTCAGGTTATCAGTCAACCTACCAGGGTAGTTACAAACAGCACAGGAATGAAATCCATGTATTGATCACAACTTTACTAATGCTGCAGAAATTAGCTTTAAGGAAGTATCTAAATCCATAGGATGTAGTGATCACAATATAGCAGCCATATATAGGACAACCAAAGTTCCAAAGGCTGGGCCCAATATAGTGTAGAATAAGTTTTGTAAAGTTGGTGATGCAAATAATATTTCTTGGTCTGTGGTGTGTAATGAGGAGCAAAATTGCACTTATGAAACATTTATGAAATTTGCTTATTCCAGTTACTAATAAGCATGCACCCATTAAGAAAATGACTGTAAAAACGGTTAAATCCCTGTGGATTGATGAGGAATTAAAAAATTGCATGTTTGAGAAGGATGAGGCAAAAGGAATGGGAAATAAGTCTGGCTGCACAACCGATAGGAAAACGTACTGCAAATGGAGAAATCAAGAGACTAAACAAAATAAAATTAAGAATAAACTATACTATGAAACAAAGATACATTTTATAAAGAATTATAGTAAAAAGCTTAGGAGCACTTTAAATGAAATTATGGGCAAAAAGGCAAACTCAGCTCCATCATTTATCATATCAGATGGCTCATTCATCACAAAACCCACTGATATTTTTTGATTGGCAAACTTCAGCATGACATGCAAGAAACGCTGACACTACACATCCAACACATCCAAGTATAACTGATCAAATAATGAAAGACAAGCATTGTAATTTAGAATTCCGTAAAGTGAGTGTGGAAGAGGTGAACAAATGATTGTCTATCAACAATGACAAGACACCGGGGTCTGACAACTTGGATGGAAAATTACTGAGGATCCTATTTGCCATATCTTCAATCTAAGCCTACTAGAAATTGTGTGCCCTCAGGCCTGGATGGAAGCAAGAGTAATTCCGCTACGCAAGAAAAGTAAAGCCCCCTACTGGCTCAAATAGCCAACCAATCAGCCTGTTACCAACCCTTAGTAAACTTTTGGAAAAAATTGTGTTTGACCAGATGCAATGATATTTTACTGTAAACAAATTGACAACAGACTTTCAGCCCGCTTATAGGAAAGAACATTCAACAAGCATGGCACTTACACAAATTACTGATGATTGGCTGAGAGATATTGATGATAAAACTATTGTGGGAGCTGTTTTGTTAGACTTCAGTGCATTTTTTTACATTATTGATCATAGTCTGCTGATGGTAAAATGTATGTGTTATGGCTTTACACCCCCTGCTATAATGTAGATAAATAGTTACTTGTCTAGGCATACCTAAGTGGCACAGCAGTATAAGGCACTGCATCACAGTTCTTGAGGCATCTCTATAGCCCCGGGTTCAATCCCAGGATGTGTCACAGCCGGCCATGACCAGGAGACCCATGAGGTGGCGTACAATTGGCCCAGCGTTGTCTGAGTCAGGTGAGTGTTTGGCTGGCTGGGATTTCCTTTCCCCATTGCGCTCTAGTGACTCCTTGTGGCAGGACAGGCTCCTGCAAGCTGACGCCGGTCGCCAGCTGTACAGTGTTTCCTCCGACCCATTGATGCGGCTGGCTTCCGGGTTAAGCAAGCAGTGTGTCAAGAAGCAAGTCAGCTTGGCAGGGTCGTGTTTCGGAGGACACACGGCTCTCGACCTTTGCCTCTCCTGAGTCTGTACGGGGGTTGCAGTGATGGGACAAGACTGTAACTACCAATTAGGAAGAAAAAGGGGTAACATTTTAATTTTTTAAAGTTCTAACAGAACCTGTCTAACAGAACACAGAGGGTGTTCTTTAATTGATGCCTCCAACATAATCCAGGTAGAATCAGGAATTCTAGAGGCGAAAGAAACGCACACCTATTTAGGCGAGGTGCTGGCTAGCGGACTGGAACACTTAAAAAAACTTTTCGACAGACAAGCTGTCTTCATCCAGGTATAATGACAAACACTACGAGGTGACTCATTTAAATAGTGTCAAACGACACACACAGGGTGTCTGTAATCATGGCCGGGTGTGGCCTGATATCATTGGTTAATTCTCATATATTAAAATAGCATACAAAAAACATAAATGGATGGCATACAATCACAGATACAATTTGGCTACATAAGTCTACAAACATTTACAATAGCAAAATCACAATAATCATAAGAATGGCTTCAGATCAAAGTCTACGTTGAGACCGAAGGGAGCAAGGGTCTTTAAATTAAAGATCCAGGCAGCCTCTCGTTTTAACAATAAATTGTCGAGGTCACCCCCTCTCCTAGGGAGGTTGACATGTTCGATGCCAATATAACGTTGGAGACGAAATCGAGTGGTTTGCTTCCAAAAAGTGGGCCGCAACTGGGTAAGTTGAGTTTTTGCACCTAATGGTGCTACGATGCACCGAGAGTCGTACTTTTAATTCACGCTTTGTTTACCCACATAATTTTTACCACAAGGTCAAGTTATTAGATAAATAACTGCCTTAGTGGCGCACGAGATAACACCTTTGATTGGGATCTGTTTCCCTGTTTGGGGTTGTTTGAAGGCTCTACATTTATAAGTGCCATTGCATTGAGCACAGCCATTACAGTTTCCATCCAGTAGGGGTGCAAATATACATTGTGCAGGGATATCTTGGGGTGGTAAATCAGAGTTTACCAATTGATCTCTGAGGTTTTTCCCTGCGAGAATACAACCAAGGGAAGGTCTGAAAACACATTAACGATACTATCATCGGATCTTAGAATGTGCCAATGTTTGTGAGCAATTCCCTTAATTTGTTCAGAGCACATTGAATAGCGGGTAGTTAGAACGCAAGAACGCTTATTTTTGCGAGACTGACCTTGAAAAAGGTCATGTCTCGTTTTGTTTTTAATTTTTCAATGACAGATCAGGAATTCTTCAGGGCAGCTGTCTAGGCCCCTTACTTTTTTCAATCTTAACAAATGACATGCCACTGACCTTGAGTAAAGCCAGTGTGTCAATGTATGCAGATTAACACTATGCACATCAGCTACTACAGAGAGTGAAATCACAGTAACACTTAACAAAGAGCTCCAGTTAGTTTCAGAATGGGTGGCAATGCATAAGTTAGTTCAAAATATTTAAAAACTTAAAGCATTTTATTTGGGATAAATTATTCACTAAAACCTAAACCTCAACTAAATATTGTAATAAATAATGTGGAAATTGAGCAAGTTGAGGTGACTAAACTGCTTGTAGTAACCGTGGATTGTAAACTGTCATGGTCAAAACATATTGATACAACAGTAGCTAAGATGTGGAGAAGTCTGTCCATAATAAAGCGCTGCTCTGCCTTTTTAACAACACTATCAATGAGGCAGGTCCTGCAGGCCCTGGTTTTGTTGCACCTGGACTACTGTTCAGTCGTGTGGTCAGACGCCACAAAAAAATTGCAATTGGCTCAGAACAGGGCACCACAGAGGTGTCTGGTTAAACTACTTTCACACAGCTCGGACACCCATGCATACCCCACAAGACATGCCACCAAAGGTCTCTTCACGGTCCCCAAGTCAAGAACAGACTATGGGAGGCACACAGTACTACATAGAGCCATGGCTACATGGAACTCTGTTCCACATTAGGTAAGTGATGCAAGCATCAGATTTTAAAAAGAGATAAAAAAAATGCACCTTATGGAACAGCGGGGACGGCGGAGAGACACACACTCAGGCACAGACACACATTATAAGACATGCACTCTACACACACGTACACATGGATATTGTATTGTCGACATGTGATAGTAAAGTAGTGGCCTGAGGGAACACACTTAATGTGTTGTGAAAAGTGTTATGAAATGTAATGTCATGTAATATTAAATTTTTTATATAACTATATAACTATATAATATATGCCTTAATGTTGCTGGACTCCAGGAAGAGTAGGTGCTGCCTTGGATCCTTAACACGAACAGGAGACAGCACACACTCCCACTCTCCTCTTCTCCCTCTTTCCTCTCCCTACTCTCCTTCGCTCTACTCAGTCCCTCTCCTCTCACTCATACTTCCCTCTTGCCTAGAGATGTGGTGAACCACAGACTAATAGGAGCAGAGTGAGGTTTCATATAGCCACAAATGTGTGATGAACAATCAACTCCTCTAAACACACTAAACGGTATCAAAATCAAAGGGGTTTATCAATGTGTCACATCTTATTGTGAACACGCATTGTACGTTAATGTCTACCTCTTAATGGTTATATCCTCTATAAAACCACTCTGTAGGAACACTAAAAAAATGTTTTTATACAGTACATAATGAGCGTAGGCCTAAATAACTTAAATTAGACTGCTTATCGAGATTGTCATCCGCTTTAGAAAACCTGCAACTCTCCTCTTGACTGTCCATAATGTCTACAGTCTTCATCTGTGACAGCTTGATACAACCACACTTTGTCACCAAAGCTAACTGACACCAAACCTTTAATCAAGGCTAAACACATTGATTTTTACAGTCAAATTATGTTCCTGAAAAAGGAACTTAAAAAAAAAAAAAAACAGTATTCACAGACGAACAACCAATTATCGTACAGGTAATATGAATGGGTAATCTCATGTATTAGTATACCGGAAAGTATTCAGACCCCTTGACTTTTTTTTACATCACAGCCTTTATTCTAAATTATATATTTTTTAAATAATCTATATCAATCTACACACAATACCCCATAATGACGAGGCAAAAACAGGTTGAGAAATGTTTTCTCATTTATAAACTGAAATATCAAATTTACATAAGTATTCAGACCCTTTACTCAGTACTTTGTTGAAGCACCTTTGGCAGCGATTACAGCCTTGCGTTTTCTTGGGTATGACGCTACAAGCTTGGCACACCTGTATTTGGGGAGTTTCACCCATTCTTCTCTCTAAATCCTCTCAAGCTCCGTCAGGTTGGATGGGGAGTGATGTTTGATCAGGTTCAAGTCTGGGCTCTGGGCCACTGAAGGACATTCAGAGACTTGTCTCGAAGCCACTCCTGCGTTGTCTTGGCTGTGTGCTTAAGGTCATTGTCCTGTTGGACCCGGTCTGGGATCCTGAGTGCTCTGGAGCAGGTTTTCATCAAGGATCTCTCTGTACTTTGCTCCATTAATCTTTCCCTCGATCCTGACTAGTCTCCCAGTTCCTGCCACTGAAAAATATCCCCAGAGCATGATGCTGCCACCACCATGCTTCACCGTAGGGATGGTGCCAGGTTTCCTCCAGATGTGACACTTTGCATTCAGGCCAAAGAGTTTAATCTTGGTTTCATCAGACCAGAGAATCTTGTTTCTCATGGTCAGATTCCTTTAGGTGCTGAGGATTGGCTTCCGTCTCTTGCCACTCTACCATAAAGGGCTGATTGGTGGAGTGCTGCAGAGATGGTTGTCTGTCTGGAAGGTTCTCCCATTTCCACAGAGGAACTCTACAGCTCTGTCAGAGTGACCATCGGGTTTTTGGTCACCTCCCTGACCAAGGCACTTCTCCCCCGATTGCTCAGTTTGGCCCGGCGACCAGGTCTAGGAAGAGTCTTGGTGGTTCCAAACTTCTTCCATTTAAGAATGATGGAGGCCACTGTGTTCTTGGGGACCTTCAATAATGCAGACATTTTTTGGACCTTATAGACAGGTGTGTGCCTTTGCAAATCATGCCCAATCAATTGAAGTTACCACATGTGGTCTCAAGTTGTAGAAACATCTCAAGGATGATCAATGGAGACAGGATGCACCTGAAATCAATTTCAAGTCTCATAGCAAAGGGCCTGAATAAATCACATCAAATCAAATTGTATTTGTCACATGCGCCGAATACAACACCTGATCAAACATTAAATGCTTAATTTACAAGCCCTTAACCAACAATGCAGTTTTTTTTAAAGTAATAAAAGTAACAAATAATTAAAGAGCAGCAGTAAAATAACAATAGCGAGCCTATATACAGGGGTTACCAGTACAGAGTCTATGTGTGGGGGCAACGGTTAGTCAAGGTAATTGAGGTAATATGTGCATGTAGGTAGAGTTATTAAAGTGACTATACATAGATAATAACAGAGAGTAGCAGCAGCGTAAAAGAGGACCTAGACTTGGCGCTCCGGTATTGCTTGCCATACAGAGAGAACAGTCTATGCCAAGCTTCCTGCCTGGATGGCACCAGTGATGTACTGGGCCATATGCGCTACCCTCTGTAGTGCCTTGTGGTCTGAGGCCGAACAGTTGCCATAACAGGCAGTGATGCAACCCGTCAGGATGCTCTCGATGGTGCAGCTGTAGAACCTTTTGAGGATCTGAGGACCCATGCCAAATTTGTACAGTCTCCTGAGGGGGAATAGGTTTTGTCGTGCCCTCTTCACAACTGTCTTGGTGTGCTTGGATGTTAGTTGTTGGTGATGTAGACACCAAGGAAATTGAAGCTCTCAACCTGCTCCACTACAGCACCGTAGATGAGAATGGGGGCATGCTCAGTCCTCTTTTCCTGTAGTCCACATTCATCTCCTTCGTCTTGAACATGTTGAGGGAGAGGTTGTTGTCCTGGCCCCCCATGGCCAGGCCTCTGACCTCCTCCCTATAAGCTGTCTCGTCGTTGTTGGTGATCAGGCCTACCACTGATGATCAGGCCTACCACTGTTGTGTCATCTGCAAACTTATTGATGGTGTTGGAGTCGTGCCTGGCCGTGCAGTCATGAGTGAACAGGGAGTACAGGAGGGGAATGAGCACGCACCCCTGAGGTTCTCCCGTGTTGAGGATCAGCATGGCGGATGTGTTGTTACCTGCCCTTACCACCTGGGGACGGCCCGTCAGGAAGTCGAGGATCCAGTTGCAGAGGGAGGTGTTTAGTCCCAGGGTCCTTAGCTTAGTGATGAGCTTTGAGGGCACTATGGTGTTGAACGCTGAGCTGTAGTCAATGAATAGCATTAGTCAATGAATGAATAGCTGTAGTCAATGAATAGCATACTCTCCTGGTAATCCGTCTGGCCCTGCAGCCTTGTGAATGTTGACCTGTGTAAAGGTCTTACTCACATTGGCTGCAGAGAGCGTGATCACGCAGTCGTCGGGAACAGCTGATGCTCTCATGCGTGTTTCAATGTTACTTGCCTCGAAGCGAGCATAGAAATAATTTAACTTGTCTGGTAGGCTCGTGTCACTGGGCAGCTCTTGGCTGTGCTTCCCTTGGTAGTTTGCAAGCCCTGCTACATCCGACGAGCATCGGATCCGGTGTAGTACGATTCAATCTTAGTCCTATATTGATGCTTTGCCTATTTGATGGTTCATCGGAGGGCATAGCGGGATTTCTTATAAGCTTACGGGTTAGAGTCCCGCTCCTTGAAAGTGGCAGCTCTACCCTTTAGCTCAGTGCGGATGTTGCCTGTAATCCATGGCTTCTGGTTAGGGTATGTACGTACAGTCACTGTGGGGACGACGTAATCGATGCACTTATTCATGAAGCCAGTGACTGATGTGGTGTACTCCTCAATGCCATCGGAATAATCCCGGAACATATTCCAGTCTATACTAGCAAAACAGTCCTGTAGTTTAGCATCTGCTTCTTCTGACCACTTTTTTATTGACTGAGTCACTGGTGCTTCCTACTTAAATTTTAGCTTGTAAGCAAGAATCGGGAAGATAGAATTATGCTCAGATTTGACAAATGGAGGGCGAGGGAGAGCTTTGTATGCGTCTCTGTGTGTGGAGTAAAGGTGATCTAGAGTTTTTCCCCCCTCTGGTTGTACATTCAACATGCTGCATTAAAGTCCCAGGCCACTAGGAGCGTATTTCTAAATGTGCAAATATTTCTAAAATTCTATTTTTGCTTCGTCATTATGGGGTATTGTGTGTAGATCGATGAGGAAAATGTTTTATTTAATCAATTTTAGAAAAAGGCTGTAACGCAACAAAATGTGTAATAAGTCAAGGGGTCTGAATACTTTCCCAATGCACTGTATTAATGTGATACACAGATCTGGGGATGTTCTGGCATGTCTACACACATCTCCAATTAGACTGTTCTCTTCTTACTACTGTCCCACTCTCCCTCTCTACAGCCTCCATTTATCAATTTCTCTCTCCTCTCTCTCCTTCTCTCCTCCCATTCTATCTCGGCTGCAAGTGAACACACTCCCTTCTACCTCCCTTTCTTCCACCCTGTCCCAGCTGCACGAGCATATACGCTCCTGTTATTCACGTCTGTCAAGTGGCTTTAACATGAGGCCACTGTACGCATACATAAGGACCATGGAGTCTATGTGAATTTGAGTGTGTGTTTGTGAGAGAGTAAGGGTGGAGAGAGAAAGTGAGAGACAGAGGGGGGAAAGAGAGAGAGAGATAGCGAGAGAGAGAGAGAGTGCGAGAGAGCGAGAGAGAGAGATGAGCTGTCAGGATGTGTGTATGCATGCATGTAAGGGGGAGCTAGAGGCCTGATCCTTCACACAGCTTTTGTCAAGCTCTACATAAAAAATGAAGGGTGTGTGTGTGTGTGTGTGTGTGTGTGTGTGTGTGTGTGTGTGTGTGTGTGTGTGTGTGTGTGTGTGTGTGTGTGTGTGTGTGTGTGTGTGTGTGTGTGTGTGTGTGTGTGTGTGTGTGTTTGTATGTGTGTCAATCTATCTGTGAGAGGGGCGGAGGGGCAGCCCCATGTCTAATCCTCTGGGATGGGAGGGTTTATGTCGGAGAGGGAAGTTTGAGACTGGAGATGTGTTCACTGATGCATATACATCACTAAGCTGAAAGAAGCCATGGAGCTCTGTGTGTGTGTGTGTGTGTGTGTGTGTGTGTGTGTGTGTGTGTGTGTGTGTGTGTGTGTGTGTGTGTGTGTGTGTGTGTGTCACTGGTGCATATATCACGCAGGCTTCCATACTGAAGGAGACAGGTCTCGGGGGATCCCTGTCAAAGATTTTGAAAGAAAAGAAACTGTCCGGGTCAGATACTGTCTTTTTTTTTTTAAGTAATAAAGCTTTGGTTGATAACGGTGACTGGCACCAACTGTTTTAAGTCATGTACGAAATAAATAGATGAAGAAATGATCATCATAATTTGTAGTCTTCAACATAGTAATTTTGTCATAAAGCAGTATTTAGAAAATATTAATAAAACAAGGCAACTGTAAACATGTTGTCCCCCACAAATGATGCAGCAACGCCCTTGGGCCGATTAGTGACAACAATTCAAGCTCAAATGGGACAGCAGATACAGGGCCTTCAGAAAGTATTCATACAGCCTGAAAAATGTATTCAATTCATTTATTTTCTCACCCATCTACACACAATACCCCATAATGATAAAGTGAAAACATGTTTTTTGGAATAAATGGAAATACAGAAATATCACATTTACATACACTACTGTTCAAAAGTTTGGAGTCACTTGGAAATGTTTTTGAAAGAAAATCACATTTTTTTGTCCATTAAAATAACATCAAATTGATCAGAAATACAGTGTAGACATTGTTCATGTTGTAAATGACCATTGTAGCTGGAAACACAGAGGCCACACAGAGGCCACACATATCCACAGAGGCCCATTATCAGCAACCATCACTCCTGTGTTCCAATGGCATGTTGTGTTAGCTAATCCAAGTTTATCATTTTAAAAGGCTAATTGATCATTAGAAAACCCTTTTGCAATTATGTTAGCACAGCTGAAAACTGTTGTGCTGATTAAGGAAGCAATAAAACTGGCCTTCTTTAGACTAGTTGAGTATCTGGAGCATCGGCATTTGTGGGTTAGATTACAGGCTCAAAATGGCCAAAAACAAAGAACTTTCTTCTGAAACTCGTCAGTCTATTCTTGTTCTGAGAAATGAAGGCTATTCCATACGAGAAATCGCCAAGAAACTGAAGATCTCTTACAATGCTGTGCTGTGGCTCTAACCAGAATAGAAAGAGGGGTGGGAGGCCCCGGTGCACAACTGAGCAAGAGGACAAGTACATTCATGAAGGGGCGTGACCTTTCAAAGGTTTTGTACATGCCGGATCTCTATGGCAAGATGCATCATACACCCAAGCTTTGTCAAAATCGGACCAGTGATGTCTGAGGTATTGAGTGTGACTAAATAACATACAAATGACATTATGGACAGAGATGCGTGGCCTGAACATTAACACACATCGTATGTGGTATGGTTTAAGAAGCATAAGGACCTTATCTTTCACATCTGCAATAATATTTTTTCTAAAAACAAAAGGTTAAATTGATGCATTAAATGTATTGCGTTAACCCCTTATTTTTGGCACTAAACAATCTAAGCCCTGCCTAAGCCGGGGAGGGCGAATTGGCTCTGGAAGACAAAACAGCCAAATACTGAATCGAAACGTGAATCGATTCTCAATTGCGGTATGGTTCTGGAAACATAAATCCCTTTACTTTCATATCACATAAAAATATTTCCACAACAGCAAAATACACCGGTTTTAAAACAACAGACCACTATAGTGCCTGTGCCCAAGAACACTAAGATAACCTGCCTGAATGACTACCGAACCATAGCACTCACGTCTTTTAGCCATGAAATGCTTTGAACGGCTGGTCATGGCTCACATCAACACCATTATCCCAGAAACCCTAGACCCAATCCAATTTGCATACCGCCCTAACAGATCCACAGATGATGGAATCTCTATTGCACTCCACACTGCCCTTTCACACCTGGACAAAAGTAACACCTATGTGAGAATGCTGTTCATTAACTACAGCTCAGCATTCAACACCATAGTGCCCTCAAAGCTCATCACTAAGCCAAGGAGCCTGGGACTAAACACTTCCCTCTGCAACTGGATCCTGGACTTCCTGACGGGCCGCCCCCAAGTGGTGAGGTTAGGTAGCAACACATCCGCCACGCTGATCCTCAACACGGGGGCCCCTCAGGGGTGCATGCTCAGTCTCCTCCTGTACTCCCTGTTCATTCATGACTGCACGGCCAGGCACGACTCCAACTCCATCACCGACAACGATGAAACATCCTATAGGGAGGAGGTCAGAGGGAGAGGACAACAACCTCTCCCTCAACGTGATCAAGACAAAGGAGATGATTGTGGACTACAGGAAAATATTCCTATTATCATCGACAGGGCTGTAGTGGAGCAGGTTGAGAGCTTTTGTTCCTTGGCGTCCACATCACCAACAAACTAATATGATCCAAGCACACCAAGACAATCGTGAAGAGGGCACGACAAAACCTATTCCGCCTCAGGAGACTGAAAAGATTTGGCATGGGTCCTCAGATCCTCAAAAGGTTCTACAGCTGCACCATCGAGAGCATCCTGGCGGGTGGCATCACTACCTGTTATGGCAACTGCTCGGCCTCAGACCGCAAGACACCACAGAGGGTAGTGCATATGGCCCAGTACATCACCGGGGCCAAGTTTCCTGCCATCCAGGACCTCTATACCAGGTGGTGTCAGATGAAGGCCCTAAAAATTGTCAGACTCCAGCCACCCTAGTCATAGACTGTTCTCTCTGCTACCGCACGGCAAGAGTACCGGAGCGACAAGTCTAGGTCCAAGAGGCTTCTAAACAGCGTCTACCCCCAAGCCATAAGACTACTGAACAGCCAATCAAATGGCTACCCAGACTATTTGCATTTCACTGTAACCTGTTGTATTTGGCGCATGTGACCAATAAAATTTGATTTGAATTTAATTTTTCATTGACAACTAGTTTGTGGTGTCGGTCTTCCATTTACACACAGTTGTTCTGAGATGCAGATAGGTAATTACCACAGGTAGTCCACTCTGTCTTCCATCGGTTTTCTGTAAACAAGCGCAGCAATATGTAAATATGGCTTTGTGGGAACCTTAAATACATGAAAAAAAAAAATACAAATGTATCCTGATCTTTCTTATATGTCTCAGATATAGGACAGACACTTCAGAACAAACTTTATTTAAACACATTTGGGGCGACTATTTGTTGTTCCATGTAGTGAAACTATTACTTAATGTGTTTGTGTGGGCTAATAGCAGTAAGGCCAAATACAATGTTTAATCAAATATTTTTGTATCGATTTTTTTGCCATACTTTAAGGGGTCTTAAAATTCAAAATCAAATAGCAAAATGATCCTTGGTGTGACCTTAAAACAATTATATATAGCTCCCCCAGCTTAGACAGGGTTTAGAACATTTACAGTTCTTGGACTAAGTAGTAACGTTAGGCTTCATTAGTCCAATAATGGGCTAGGACAGATCCAGATCCACAGTCCCCTCCCTGATTTCATCCTGGGTGACAATAATTTGCCATATTACAAGTGCGTTTCTCTTTTTGACAAAATGAGATAGAATATCTACACACCTATCGTTACTATTTGTTTTGTGGGTTAGATCATATAATCACGTCGATATCAGTCTTCGGGTTAATAGTAACCAACAGATGACGCTGTTGGTCAAAAATTAACACTCAAAACGATGTTCGTTTCACCCGGAAATACTTATGGACCTTTAACAAAGCCGGAAGTTGGAGGAATTGCAGTTTGAAATTGTGATCATGGCGCTTGATGTAAAGTCCCGAGCAAAAAGATATGAAAAACTAGATTTTCTGGGAGAGGGTCAGGTAATGAGAAACAGTATTCTCTTGCCAAAGTAGTGTTTTGCTTATGAGCCGCTTTGTTTAGATTAACGTCAGCGCTTTATAGGTTCAGAGAAAACTAAAGCTCGATTGCTAGCTGCTACCTTATACTATCCTAGCTAGCAAGCAGCACAATGAGCTAGCCATGGCATGAGTTGTGATACGTTGCCGATTTCTGCAAAGGCAACAGCTTCAAAATTACAGTAATTAAAAAACCGTCTGATGATAACCTGAATTAACTAGCTAGCAGTAATTCATTAGCTAACTACACTAACGTCAGCTGTGTTTGAGTAGCTAGCTACATTTATGTGCTTGTCACTTTTGAAGTTGATGGTAACGTTAGTTTCACTCTGTTTTACTTATCAACGAATGTTGTTATTCCTGCCTTCCCACAGTTTGCCACTGTTTACAAAGCCAGGGACAAGACCAACGACACAATAGTTGCAATCAAGAAGGTAAAGTCCCTAAGATCTGGGATGAATGGTTCAGGATCAACAAAATGCACCACTAAAGAATGGAAAATGAGATTTGGTTTTGTCTAACAGGATGGTCTCAATGGTGTATCTGTAGCATTTCGTGAGAGTCTTAGGGGCCTAGCCAACTTACTTTATCCTCCTAAGGTTGAAGAGGCGCTGTTGCGCTTTCTTCACCACACTGTCTGTGAAAGGACCATTTCACGTCGTCAGTGATGTGCATGCCGAGGAATTTGAAGCTTTTCACCCTCTCCACTATGGCCCTGTGGATGGGGGCGTACTCTCTCTGCTGTCTCCTGAAGTCCACGTTCTGCTTCTTAGTTTTGTTGAGGGAGAGGTTATTTTCCTGCCATTTCTCCACTATGGCTCTCACCACCTCCCTGTAGGCTGTCTCGTCGTTGTTGGTACTCAGGCCTACCACTGTTGTGTCATCAGCAAACTTGATGATTGAGTTGGAGATGTGCGTTGCCATGCAACCATGGGTGAACAGGGAGTACAGGAGGGGACTGAGCATGCAGCCCTGTGAGATCCGCATGTTGCGGATCAGCGTGGCAGAGGTGTTGTGCCTATCTTCACCACCTGGGGGCGGCCTGTCAGGAAGTCCAGGACCTAGTTGCACAGGGCGGGGTTCAGATCCAGGGCACCATACGGTAATCACCCTCTCTGCCACCATGATCATAACATTTTTCAACTGGTTGTTCAGTACCGTTTCCGTTAAATTCAACGTTGCACACCGTTCTGTCGTACTGAACACACCCCTGATTCAAAGGGGGTGTGACATTTCAAAACATTTCCCCGATAGGATACACTTGTGCTTCCTCGGCAGGAGGAGATGGTCGAGGAGAGGAGGACACTTCTCTGTTCGGTTATCAACCAATTGACACTCCTACATATGGCTTCCATTTTCCCGGTCGTGGAGGAGGAGAGGACTGACTTTTGCTATGTTGAGAATCTTCCAAAGTACATTGCCAGCAGCAGCAATTTTTCTGCGTAAGGTTGTTGTGTAGGCCTTGTAGGGTATAATCTGGGGGCCGGGGAGAACAGGATGCTAAGGACAGACAATATGCAAATGAGCTATGACCAGGATTACACCATGCCATTCAATTCATCATGAAACTGTTGATTTCATATCCACACTTTAAAGCTATGGTGGTTTGATTATAATGTACACTATTAATAGTGTGTGCTGTTTCTCCTGACAGATCAAAGTTGGACACAGAACAGAGGCTAAAGATGGTGAGTGTGTGTCCACGCACCCCAGTACAGGAGCTTCAGAGTGGTTTAGATTCAAACTTATGTATGGGGTGGTTTCCTTGATACAGATTGACTTACTCCTGGACTAAAAAGCAAACTCAGTGGAGAATCTCCATTAAAATGTTGTTTTTTTTTAAGTCAAGGATTAGGCTTAATCTTTGTCTGGGAAGCCACCCCATGAAGTATGATTCAGAATATTTGTCTCATGTTTGTTGATCATGTGTCTCTCAGGCATCAACAGGACAGCCCTACGAGAGATTAAACTACTGCAGGAGTTAAGTCACCCAAACATTATTGGGGTAAGAATCAAACTAAACCACTGTTGTAATGGAAACTGTCAGTAGTAATATTAATGCTTTCCTGGTAGAGCCCTGAATCAGTTTCCTCATCAGTTGCATTTATGATCATTTAGAGCTCATTTGGATATGAATCCATAACCAAAGCATCCTTTCTAAACTATCTTCATTATCTTGCTCACCATCACCTTTACTGTGAAATTGTGTAATGTTCTCAAAGTAAGCACAATATCATGTATCAGTATATCCCTACATTTACATCACCGTGTGTCCATATCTCTGTTTCTCAGCTGCTTGATGCATTCGGGCACAAATCTAACATCAGCTTGGTGTTTGACTACATGGAGACAGATCTGGAGGTAAGACTGAGCTTTATGTTTTGTTCATATTGGGATGGTATTCTAGAAGTGGCTTTGGACACTAGAGGCAACTACAGGGATACTCCATTTCTTTCCAGAGAGAGAAGGCACTACTTGGGACTCATGGGTTAATATCCTTTTGAATATGCGAGAGGCTACCTTTAGACTAGTACTCTGTTCATTCTGAGAGCTCTCTGGTATGTCCTCCCTGAGGCACAGATGGGTTCAGTCAAACTGAACATCAAAGACTGCCCAGAGAGAGAGCAGCCTGAGAGCTATGGTATTAGTTGGTTGCTATCTCTCTCTGAGGAGCTCTGTAGGGCCAGCTCTGGCCCTGGGGAACAAATCTCTCTCTCTCAGCCCATCCCAATTTCTCTCGCCATCTCTCCTATTAAATCTGTATTTATGGGAGTCTGTGGCTGCCCGATGGCTTCAGATGAATCTCCAGTTTCACCGCCAGTAAAACTCAGGTAGAGAGCAGGAAAACAGACCCCCTAAGAGCCGCCATATCCCGCTCTCAAGATGATCTAATGACCATTATCAGATCATTGACAGAGAAAGTGCACAGAGGTCTGACATATGAGGATTTGATAGCCTTTCTATGTATAGAGATGTTGAGCTGAAAATCTGTCAGATCAGCTTGTGCTTTCCTGAGATGTGTTTTGTTGTCTGTGAACCTGAACCTGTAGAGTTAAAGGGGGTTGTAGACTATTGAGACTGACATCCCTGGTATAACTCCCTTTCCTGTGTTCTAGGTGATCATCAAAGATACCAGTCTGGTTTTGACTCCAGCCAACATCAAAGCCTTCATAGTGATGACTCTACAGGGCCTGGAGTACATGCACCACCACTGGGTTCTGCACAGGGTAGGTTAACACACACCTTCTCAAAGCATGCTCATACAATACACACCTTCTCATAGGTGCCTGTGTGAGGTAATGTTAGGGGCAGTAGACTGATCTTCAGAATCTGTTTGTAACTGTAAAACCCCAAAATATATACATATACTGAACAGAAATATGGGGTGGTGTGGTTACACATGGGTTGCGGTTGTGAGGTCGGTTGGACGTACAGATAAATTCTCTGAAATGACGTTGGAGTGGACTTATGGTAGAGAAATGAACATGAAATTCTCTGGCAACAGCTCTGGTGGGCATTCCTGCAGTCAGCATGCCAATCACACGCTCCCTCAAAACTAGAAACATCAGTGGCATTGTGTTGTGTGACAAAACTGCACATTTTAGTGGCCTTTTATTGCCCCGGCACAAGGTGCACCTGTGTAATGTTCATGTTGCTTAATCAGCTTCTTGATATGCCACACCTGTCAGGTGGATTATCTTGGCAAAAGAGAAATTAGTAAAATACTGTGTCTGTGTGTAGGATCTGAAGCCCAATAACCTGCTGCTGGATGAGAATGGTGTGTTGAAGCTGGCTGATTTTGGTTTAGCTAAAGCCTTCGGCAGCCCTAACAGAGTCTACACTCACCAGGTAGTCACCAGGTAGGTGTCACACTCAAACTCCTTTTCAAAGCCTTTGTCCATTTAGTTTTTAAAAAATGCATTTAATTTATATTTCATTGTGTTTGTGATGCAATCTTTGCGCTCTCTCAGGTGGTATCGTTCTCCAGAGTTGTTGTTCGGTGCCAGGATGTATGGGGTGGGCGTTGACATGTGGGCTGTGGGCTGCATCCTTGCAGAGCTCCTCTTAAGGGTATACACACTCACACACCACATAAGCTCAGTCCAATTTAAGCATTGAGACAAGACAAAACGACTCAATTTGTCTGTATAATGGTACAAAAATGCTGTGAAACTAGACAGCTCAGATTCATCGAAATTCCAAAATTGTCTTGTCTCATGGTGACTTTTTGATCTAGACTGAGCATTAAGGTTCCAGACCTGTATTGTCAGACACACATCTTTCTGTACACACGAAGGCTGTGTCACAAATGGAACCCTATTCCCTATATAGTGCACTACTTTTGTCCAGGGCCCGTAGGAATATGTTGCCATTTGGGACTGAGCCCATGCTCACTGCATGTTTGTGGTGTAACACCCTCTGTCTCTCTCCAGTTACCCTTCCTAGCTGGAGACTCAGATCTGGACCAGCTAAGTAAGATCTTTGAAGCTCTGGGGACTCCTACAGATGACACCTGGCCTGTGAGTACTTGTCTGTGTTTTCTGCGTCTGCAGGTGTGGTTATTTTAAAACAAAGCATCTGCTTTAAAATACCTGGTTCCTTAATTCTAAATTGTGGATTTAAATCATGCCTTCATGTTTCCGTCTCTCTCTTTATCTCTCTCTCCATCTCTAGGGGATGAGTAGTCTACCTGACTATGTGTCGTTTAAGTTGTTTCCTGGTACTCCTCTGGAACACATCTTCAGTGCTGCAGGAGACGACCTCTTAGAGCTACTTCAGGGTCTATTCACCTTCAACCCGTCCACACGCCTTACAGCTACACAGGTATGTTGGTGTGCTGTGGCACTGCGTATCTTTCACAAGTTACTTCATTTTTTACATGGTTGTATTACCCTGCAGATTATATGCACCTCCTAATGGCATCCTGTTCCCTATATAGTGCACTACTTTTGTTTTTGACCAAAGCCCTATGGGGAATAGGGTGCCACTTGTGATGCAGCCTTAGTTCAGCTTCTCTGTGTATATTCATTGCTGTTTCTCCTAGCTCTAAAGCCCCCCCCTCCACTCCCTGTCGCCAGGCTCTAAAGATGAGGTACTTCAGTAACAGACCAGGTCCGACCCCCGGGCACCAGCTGCCCCGGCCCAACTCATCAGCAGAGGCTCTCAAAGAGAAGGAGAACCTCACCATCGGAATCAAGAGGAAACGAGACGGACTGGAGACGAGTAAATAACACCCCCCCCCCCCCCCTCACCACAATAGCACAGGCATCATTATTCCATCATACATGGTTGTGTTTGACCATGGTATTAATGATATTGGGAAATATTATTCTACTTGCTTATTTAAACTGACAGTTTGGCTTGTACAACGGAGTCGAGGACTGGTTTCCAGATTTGGTGGGGCCAGAAAGCGGCCATTCCAAGAATGCATACATATTTTTGTACTGTGACCAATTAAATTCAATGAAAAACACGTAATCTCACAGTCTGAGCAACGTGTTGTTACTTGCATAGAGCTGGAATCCCATTTAGATTCCAAGCCCAGTTATTAAAAGGGTGTCAGTGGTAAAAATGACTGCTAGAGCAACCCAGGACTAGAACACACACAGTTGAAAGGGTGGTGGCAGTACATTTTACTGCAACAGAAACCGTGTTACTGGGAGGTTCCAAGCAGTGGTTTGGGAACTATTATGGTCGACTGGGCTGTATATTATAATACCCTGAGCGGAGCTTTATTTTTAAGAGGCTCTGGGTGCCGAAATCTGAATTGAGTTGTTAGCAGATGGTGAGTCTATATGTTCATTAAATCAATGGTTGTTTTTCCTTTTCAGGCACCATAAAGAAGAAACTGATACTGTGAGGGGGGATTTGATTCAGTGGAGCAACATGACCACTCCTGCTGTTGAACTTAGTGTGGTTCATTGGACTCGATAGAAGTTGCCCCTAACCAGTGGTCCAGGGTCATTTTTCTTTCTTTCTACATTTGGTGTTAACCACTGATCTAGGATCAGATTATTTAAGGGGCAAGTACTTCTACCTCCGGTGTGGTCTAGAACAGTGGTTCTGGATATTCTTCATTGCAACAATGATTTCTGAGCTCTGTAAGAGCCTGCTAGAGTAGAACTATTTATGTGGTCGAGGAAAAAAACAGCAAGACGTGCTTTTCGTTATAATTCATTTCATAGATTTAGTTTTTTTTTTTTTTTGTGTGTAAGTGATGTAGGATAATAAATGATTCTGTCTGAGTTGATGCTCTTGTTCATTTGGTTGACACCTCTGAAATAACGTGACACCTCAACTCTTAGCCAACTCGCGTCACAA
This sequence comes from Oncorhynchus clarkii lewisi, assembly GCF_045791955.1. Taxonomy (NCBI): domain Eukaryota; kingdom Metazoa; phylum Chordata; class Actinopteri; order Salmoniformes; family Salmonidae; genus Oncorhynchus; species Oncorhynchus clarkii. Next base: position 32,712,319 of record NC_092152.1, read on the forward strand.
TGAAGTATCACATTTGATACTGTTTTTTTTCATGAATTTTATGAAAATTGTTAGTGGGACATTTTTGTGGAATATAAAATATGGAACTTGTGTTTGGGAATCCTCATGTCACCTTTCCCACTCTCTGGTTTGTGTTGGCATTCACCCCACATGGAGGGCAGGGCAGATTACACTACTTAAACAGTGACTCTGAAACCTGATAAATGTATAAAGAATAAACCTTGAGGTGAGGAAAGCAAAGAAACACTAAAGCATATAACACTGTATGTGGACAGCCCTCCAAATGAGTGGATTTGGATATTTCAGCCAAACTTGTGACGGGTGTATAAAATTGAGCACACAGACAAACATTGGCAGTAGAATGCCCTTACTGAAGAGCTCAGGGACTTTCAACGTGGCAACGTCATAGGATGCCACCTTTCCAACAAGTCAGTTCGTCACATTTCTGCCCTGATCAACTGTAAGTGCTGTTATTGTGAAGTGGAAACGCCTAGAAGCTCAGAACAACAGCCCAGCTGTGAAGTGGTAGGCCACACAAGCTAACAGAACGGGATGGCTGAAGCGTGTAAAAATCGTCTGTCCTCGATTGCAACACTCACTACTGAGTTTTAAATTGCCTCTGGAAGCAATGTCAGCACAAGACCTGATCGTCAGGAGCTTCATGAAATAAGTTACCATGGCCAGGCAGCCGCACACAAGCCTAAGATCACCATGCGCAATGCCAAGCGTCGGCTGAAATGGTGTAAAGTCATGCTTCATTGGACTCTGGAGCAGTGGAAACACGTTCTCTGGAGTGGTGAGTCACGCACGCTTCACCGTCTGACAGACTAATCTGGGTTTTGTGGATGCTAGGAGAACGCTACCATAGTGCCAACTGTAAAGTTTGGTGGAAAAGGAAAAATGGCCTGGGGCTTTTTTTCATGGTTTGGGATCCTTAGTTCCAAGGAAGGGAAATATGAACACTACAGCCTACATTGACATTATAGACAGTTCTGTGCTTCTAACTTTGTGGCAACAGTTTGGGGAAGGCTCTTTCCAGTCTCAGCATGACAATGCCCCTGTGCACAAATCAAGGTATATACAGAAGTGGTTTGTTGGGATCGATGTGGAAGAATTTGATTGGCCTGCCCAGAGCCCTGACCTCAACCCAATCTAACACCTTTGGGATGAATTGGAATGCCGACTGAGAGCCAGGCCTAAACGCCCAACATCAGTGCCCGACCTCACTAATGCTCTTGTGGCTGAATGGAAGCAAGTCCCTGCAGCAATGTTCCAACATCTACTGAAAAGCCTTCCAGAACAGTGGAGGCTGTTATAGCAGCAAAGAGGGGACCAACTCCATATTAATGCACATGATTTTGGAATGAGATGTTTGATGAGCAGGTCATGTAGTGTGTGTATATAATAGAAAACTAACTAAAAATACACATAGTTTAGTCTGCAATGAAAACCCAAAAAGGAGAATCTCGCAAAATAATGTGTGTGGACAGAAATATGGATACCGGCGACAGGGTTTGATTAGATTTTGAGTGTGCAAGTTCATTTTGCATGGTCCGGTTCCCCGAGTTGGTAGAGATTTCACTTCAGGACCAATAGAATGGCATGAAATGAGCAGGCCCTGCCCACCCTGGGGCACCGAGCCATGCAAAACAAACTTGCCCATTGTGTTTGTGGGAGGGAGGGAGAATGTGTGCGACAAGGAGACATAATGCCTCCAGGGCAGACGGTGGCACAGTTCAGCTCCAGTATGACACCAGTGTGCCACCAGCAGTGCTGTATGTCAACAGTCTAAAGTGACCTCCTGTCCCCTAGGGCTGGGAAATTCCACGGACTTCACAATACGATATTACGACAATACTTACAGTACCACTCAAAAGTTTGGACACACTTATTAATTCAAGGGTTTTTCTTTATTTGTACTATTTTCTACATTGTAGAATAGTAGTGAAGACATCAAAACTATGAAATAACAAATATGGAATCATGTAGTAACCTAAAAAGTATTAAACAAATCAAAATACATTTTATATTTTATATTCTTCAAAGTAGCCATCCTTTGCCTTGATGACTGCTTTGCACACGCTTGGCATTCTCTCAACCAGTTTCACCTGGAATGCTTTTCCAACAGTCTTGAAGGGCTTCCCACATATGCTAAGCACTTGTTGGCTCCTTTTCCTCAACTCTGCGGTCCAACTCATCCCAAACCATCTCAATTAGGTTAAGATTGGGTTATTGTGGAGGCCAAGTAATCTGGTGCAGCACTCCACCACTCTCCTTGGTCAAATAGCCCTTACACAGCCTGGAGGTGTGTTTTGGGTCATTGTCCAGTTGAAAAACAAATGACAGTCCCACTAAGCACAAACCGGATGGGATGGTGTATCGCTGCAGAATGCTGTGGTAGCTATGACAGTGTCACCAGCAGAGCGGCAGGTAGCCTAGTGGTTAGAGCGTTGCTGGATCGAATCCCCAAGCTGTCAAGGTATGAATCTGTCATTCTGCCCCTGAACAAGGCAGTTAACCCACTGTTCCCCGGTAGGCCATAATTGTAAATAAGAATTTGTTCTTAACTGACTTGCCTAGTTAAATAAAGGTTAAATGTAAAAAAATATATATACAAAAAAAACAGAAAAACACCCCCACACCATCTCCTCCATGCTTCACGGTGGGAACCACACATGCGGAGATCATCCATTCACCTACTCTGCGTCTCACAAAGACAGCGGTTGGAACCAAAAATCTCAAATTTGGACTCAACAGACCAAAGGCCAGATTTCCACTGGTCTAATGTCCATTGCTTGTGTTTCTTGGTCCAAGTAAGTCTCTTCTTATTATTGGTGTCCTTTAGTAGTGGTTTCTTTGAAGAAATTCGACCATGAAGGCCTGATTCACGCAGTCATCTCTTTGTCATTCCTATGGTATACAGTCTGATATACCACGGCTGTCAGCCAATCAGCATTCAGGGCTCGAACCACCCAGTTTATAATCAAAAATAATATTGTGATACTCTACTGTATATACTTTCCCCCAATCACTACTGTCCCCTCTGTCCAGACTGATCTAACACAACCTGACAAGTGAGAGCAGATCTCATGACAGACTTAGTCTCTCGCCAAACTCAGGGCAGTCAGCACTCCATAGAGGTTGAGAGAGGAGACTACCTTTTAGCTCTTCCCTGTCCAGTTGTGTCAGAACAGAGCATGTCAAAAGCTGCCATCCTCTACACCTGTACTGTAGTGAGGCCCTTATTGCCTTTCACCCATCAAATGCTGTTGGATCAGTGATTGTTATCTCAATGAAAAGGAAGGAAGGACATCTTATTGGAGTATTGGAGCAGGACTCAGTCCAGACAGACCTCTGTCATTTGGATCATGGGGCTCAGGGTTGAGGTGAGGGCAATGATGCCCCACAATACAATACAGCACTGGAACAGCAGAGCAGGGACACAATGGCCTTGTGTGGCGGCCGAGCCTGGAGAAATGACAGGGTCCAGTGTGTGTGTGAATGGATGGTGTGTGTGTGACGGCGGCGTCAGATGACACACACAGCAGTTGTACACAAGAGGCCAGTTATCAGCTCACACTGTGATAGCAGAATCACTCCAAGAATAGTTATGAGCGCCATTGTTAAGCCCTACATCGCTCATTCTGTGAGAGAATGCGAGACAGAATGAGAGAATGCACGTTTGACTCAAGATCAAATGCCAGCTCCCTTATCTGACTTTGACTTCAATATCACATGATATTGGTTCTCGGCATCACATGATATGAAAATAAATATTAATATTATGTTAAATTAAATAAACACCCAGGCTTCCCTGTCCCATATTACTCACAAGGACAGAGTAGGAAAAGGCTGCCTGTGTGAGTGGGCTCAGATAAGCCATTCTGTATCCATGTGAAGGTCATTTTAGTCCACACAAACACATAGACAAACACACACACACTGAGTGAGAAAAAAAAAACAGCCCCTCTAAACATTCCTCCCTGTATCTTGTTTGCGTTTCTCTGTGGAAATGAAAGAGAGAAAAGAGAAAAGTTTGAGAAGATGAGGTCAGTGTCATCACCCAGGTTCCGGCTAATAGACAAGTTGTTGAAGCTGAGAACTGAGATTTCGTTGTCTGTCACTATGGTGACTACAGTGATAGTCCCACTATGGAACATTATGAAAAGCCAACGCCAGAATCGGTAACACTTCTGTAACAAAAACACACAACGTGACAGATACATTAATAACAGACGCGCACGCGCACACACACACGGTTTATTCAAAATGATTTCACTGTGACTGTAGGACATTTCTAATCCCTAATATAACAGTTTATTGACCAACTGTTATGAACGGAATCTATATGAACCTAGAACAATGTGACTAAAACGGAAGTGAGAAATAAATGAGAAAAGACAATATTATAAATGAAATGTGTCATTGTCACAGTATCGTATCTTCTTTTGTCGTATTAACTGTTTATAACGCTTCATAGTGATTTATTACACAGTACCTCTACATCTTACTTGCTTTGAGTCACGCTCTAGTGACTCAAAGGTTAAATAGTGGCTTTTGTCTGTGCAATGAGTGGTTCAGCAGCTGCCTGTAGCAAGTAACGCCATCACGGTAAATACAGTGGGAGGAGAGAGGGGGAGAGAACGAGAGAGACGGGGAAGACTGGGTCACACGTACTGTCCCCACGGTCTTTTTAAGTAGATTCTACAAGAGAACGTCCGGAACTGGAAAAGTGGGCTACATTCTGAAAGGGTATTTTTGACCACCGTAACAAGATGTGTACCCCGCGCTGTATAGGGCAGGTGAGTAATAATAAGCAAGTGTGTTCACTGATGTTGGAATATTAGTTGGCACGTTTATGTAAAAATCTCCGGCACCAGCTAATATTATAGCTAGCTATCCCTGTTTTGCTAATACTTTAAATTCCAGCATAATGTGTAGTTTACATTTGATGGACAATGTCGACATGTAGTGGTTTTTGTTTTATTCTTAATTTCAATGTGTATTGAAGGTTTAAATTAATTTCTGTATTTTATTAAATGTGTGTGTGCATATGTGTCTTCCAACGGTTGGCTAAAAGCTAATTTAGCTAGCTATTCCTTGCCGATGACAACTCGAAGATAATTTAGCCAGACAGCTTCCAAAAATGTATACAAAGTAACGTTAGCGCACAATGCATCTACAAAGCTGTTGTGATTCGTGTCAGAAGCGATTCTGTAACATTTGTGTAAACTGGCAAAAATGTTACTGGTGTTAGCAATGTCAGTTCGACTGTAAACAATGTACTATAATATCGTTGCACTGTTTATCATGCGGTGACACAATTTTGGGTTCAGTGCCTAAATTTGCCGCTCAGGCTACCTCTACAAACATAGTCTAGCCTTTGTGTTCGGCTTGGTCCAATTCGTTTTTTGAATTGATCTCACAGTTTTCCAGTGACGTAATGCTGTGTGGTTCTGATGGCTTTGGCAGATCTCTTCTTTCCCAGTTTAATGATATGTGTCCGCTTGACTAGCAGTACTGAGTTTAATTCAATATACAATGCGATCTTCGTATTCTGATAGCAGAAGTCGCGTCTAAGTGTCAAGTGTAGACATGACCACTGGGACGTCCCTACCCCAAATCCTAACCTTAACCCCTAACCTTAACCCTAAATGTAACCGTTACCTTAACCACCATAGGAGTTACGGTTATGGTTGGGATTTAGGGTAGAGATGTCCCAAGAATCGTGTCTACACTTGACACATACATGCAACTTCTGCTATCAGAATAAAATTCGACATACCAATTAGGATCTAAAAATACTTGAAACAGTTATTGAACCCATTGCCCTTTATGGTTGTGAGGCCTGGGGTTCGCTCCAAGAATTCACAAAATGGGACAAACACCAAATTGAGACTGGATGCAGAATTCTTCAAAAATATCCTCTGTGTACAATGTAAAACACCAAGTAATGCATGCAGAGCGGAATTAGGCCGATACCCGCTAATTATGAAAATTCAGAAAAGAGACGTTAAACTCTACAACCAGCTAAAAGGAAGCGATTCCCAAACCTTCCATAACAAATCCATCACCTACAGAGAAATGAACCTGGAGAAGAGCCCCATAAGCTAGCTGGTCCTGGGGCTCTGTTCACAAACACAAACAGACCCAGCCCCAGGACAGCAACACTTAGACCCAACCAAATCATGAGAAAGGAAAAAGATAATTACTTGACACATTGGAAATAATTGACAAAATAAACAGAGCAAACCAGAATGCTATTTGGCCCTAAACAGAGAGTACACAGTGGCAGAATACCTGACCACCGTGACTGATCCAAAATTAAGGAAATCGTTGACTATGTACAGACTCAGTGAGCATAGCCTTGCTATTGAGAAAGGCCCCCAAAGGCAGACTTGGCATGGAAAAGAAGACAGGCTATGTGCACACTGCCCACAAAATGAGATGGAAACTGAGCTGCACTTCCTAACTTCCGGCCAAATGTATGACCATATTAGAGACACATAGTTCCCTCAGATTACACAGACCCACAAAGAATTTGAAACAAATCCAATTTTGATAAACTCCCATATCTATTCGGTGAAATATCACAGTGTGCAATATTTATGACCTGTTGCCACAAGAGGAGGTCAACCAGTGAAGAACAAACAGCATTATGTTTATTTGTTATTATGTTTATTTTTTTCCCCCTTTTGTACTTTAACTATTTGCACATCATTACAACACTGTATATAGACATAATATGACATTTTAAATGGCTTTATTAATTTGGAACTTTTGTAAGTGTAATGTTTACTGTTTATTTTTTTTGGGCTTGTTTCACTTTTGTTTATGATCTATTTCACTTTCTTTGGCAATGTAAACATGTTTCCCATTCCAATAAAGGCCCTTAAATTGGAATAGAAAATTGAATTGTGTTCAGATCTGGCTGACCCCTTCAGGAGGTGGTCAGGGATGCATTGTGTGCGGGTTTCTTCTCAGTCTGGACTCTGTCAGGCTACTGAAAGCACATACAGCGGGCGCCGTCATCCTCACTTCGCCCACAAGTCTTCATAAAATATGTGTTTTGGGAGCGAGAGGCACCTTTTTTTCATTAAACATTGGAGGAAATGCGTTCCTAGCCGGTGAGGAACGTGTTTGCTGGCTACATAAATGCTAGCCAGCTAGCTTATTAGGAAAACTATTTTTTGTTTGGCTAGAGTTATGCTAACCTTTTTGCAATCCCTTCAGTTGGCTAGTTACAGAGGCTAGCTGGCTAGTTAGCTACAGCAGTTGGCTACTGCCATCAAGTTGTTGTTTTGTTATTATCAGATTTATACTCGCATACTGGCATTTAAATATAGCGCGGGAAAAGGGAATCCAGACACTCCATGATCAGAATACAAAAGTTGCATGAGCTGCCAAGTCTAGACACGATACCCTTGAACTGAACTGTTGGTTAAGGGCTTGTTGTTTTCGGCGCATGTGGCAAATAAAGTTTGATTTGATTATCCTAGGTGTAGACACATGACGTGATCAGAATACAAAAGCTGCATGAACTGTCAAGTCTAGAGACGGCTACTTGGGGATGATATGGCCAACCCATTAGGTGATGAGCAGAGCTTCTATGGCTGTAAAGACTACGGGGTAGTTTACTCATAGGTTTCTAGTGTCAAACCAACCAATCAAAAGTCCACTAACACATAGTTAAACATGACTTCATGTTGAGATATTTGAGGAAAATATATCATCCAAGCAGGGATACAGAAAACGTATATTTCCCATGGAATAGACCTAGTTCTTGGCATTGTTCCATTAAGGAGGAGTGGATCATGGGCCAGGGCTGATCCTAACTGCCTGCTAGTCTAACCACACGGAATAGTTTCTCCTCCAGATGAATTTAATTACAGGGACACATCCCTTATCCAGTGCAGTCAGGGCCATCCCTTCAGCCCATTCAATGGAGAAAGGAATCAAAGGAAATGAGGGGTGGTGTGTGTGTGGCTGAGATTTGCAGGAAATTAAGCACAAACACTTTAGTCAAAATTGTCCTGCTGTACAGGCCACATGCTAATCCGGTCACAGACTCCTATTAGCTTTGTCCCTATCAACGTGTGTGTGTATTTGTGTTTGTTTTGACAGTGTGTGTATACGTTTGTGTGTGTCTGTGTGTGTGGTCTGTTCATTTCCTCCTTGGTTGAATGTGGGGGGGCTGGCTGTTTTGGATTAAATTAGTATTGGAGAGAAACGGGCCAGAGCTTGACAGAATAGGGACAGAAACGGTGGTGTAGATGGACGCGGAGAGAAGTAGTCTGGGACAGGAGAGTCTGGACCAGGGAGGTGTCTCTGATAGGTGCAGCCGTAACTCTGACCTACGTTGGAAACATAACGTTATGGTGACAAACACAGCAGTGAGAGGTAGGGACACACTGTAGTCACACACTGACTCAGCATACACCTGCCTTGCAGTACTAGTCTGGCAGACACACACACCTGCAGCTGACTAACATAAACATCCAGTAGATGTCTGTCACTCCGGGCCTGCCACAGTGCCACATGGCCCCACTCTGCATTCAGACACAGATCCCAGGCCTGCTGGGCAGTTTAGCCCATAATAGTAGAGGTCAGGCCTTGGGCAAATAGATCTGACCCTGGAACAGTGACAGAAGGTTTCCTTCTGAACCAACGTGGCTAAGTAAACACAGCCATAGTGTAGATATGCATAGTCAGTCTCATAGACTGACTGTCTTCATGTTTAGGAAACAACACGTGTAGTGATTATGATGAAGTGTCCTTTCAAAACCCCTCTGCCTGTGAGCACAGACTAATACAGGCTTCCATAGGAGGAGGGGACTTGAGCTGAGCCCTCAATCAAAACCCAGGATAATGTGGTCTTTGATTGGCTTGGCCTGTACCAGGTATAGCCATTAGAAGACTAGAGTTTGGCTCAGGCTACGATGAGAGCATAGTTGTGGTTGGGAGTAGGACTATGTCTGGAGCTAGTTGCTCTGCTTTAGTTTAGTGTGTGTTTATGTTTGGATGTTTATTTAGCATGTACCCGGATGTGCTGAGGGTCTGCATGTAGAGAGGGTAGTATGATGATACCCAGTGAAATGCCCGTCTGCTTGGTGCTAATGGAAGCGAGAGAGAAAGAGAGATGTAGACACCTGAGCTGAGCCATAAGGGAGACTAGGCATCTACCACCCCACTATCAGATTAGGGGGGTGGGGTGGGGAGGCAATGTAGCAGATTGTTTTTGTCTCCCCACTTTGGTTCTGAAATCACCATCACCCACCAATTCACTTGTCATTTTTGCAGATTAAGTATTTGAGCTAGTAATGTATCAATATTTATCGCCAAGGAATATATAGAACAACTTTGGATTTCACCCCCATCTCAAAAACGAATGGTCTTCTCCTCTTGCTTCTGCCATCCAGTAAGCCTCTCTAAAAGTGACCATATACAGTACACTGATTGTTTAAAGCAAAACTACCAAAACTATTGCTGATGGTGAACCTGAACAATCTAAATAATATCTATTGTAAGCCCCGTTCAGCAGGTAGCTTACTTTTTTTCCCGTAAAACACAATTTTCAACAGTGCATAGATATCAATAACCTAGCAAGTTACATAGTTTGTCACTCAACGAATAAAGCATAATATCACACAAACCATTTTAGTATTTGAACGCTGAAGATGCCGCGCAGATGTGCAAGATCAGGAAAGGTCAAAGATTTTTTTAAATTGGCCTCAGCTTCATGTTGAATCCACTCTTCCACTGTTTTGTAGCCGTGGTAATTGTAAAAGTGAGGCCTGCATATGACTGAAGCTCCCTGACCCAGTCTGCCCGAAGCGGTAGGACTTTCTTCCCATTCAGCTTCTGGCATTTAGATCCAAACAGTGCACTGCCACCACCACCAGTTCTTCTTTTGACGTCAAAGCGAAAATGTATTGTTGCGTTTTTGATAAATGAAGTGTATACTTTTTTTTAATGATCAACTTTTGCATAAATACTGTTTAGATGGAATATCATCAACCTAAGTTGTTCGTTTTGTGGAAATATATTGTGCAACCTTCCCTTGCCTATCTGTGAATCGTTACATCCCTATAAACCGCTGACTCAGCCAGCACTTGACAAGAGATGGTTGCATAATGCATAGGCATACATGTGTTTGGTACTTGATATCCATCTCAGATGAAAAAAGCTGCTACACATTGAAGTTTGACATGTAACTAGAGGTATTCCATTGTCTATAACACAGTTATTAGCAAGATGCTTTATCTGTGCGGTTGTGTCGGAGGTAAAGGTAAATATGGCTGTGTAGCAGTGTGTTATGACTGGACCACATTCTGCCTCTGTGTACTGTCTGTCTGTCCGCCTGTGCCTCTGTGTACTGTCTGTCTGTCCGCCTGTGCCTCTGTGGGTCTCTTTTCTTCAGTTTGTTACTGTCATGGATGCCTCTTGGGTTGCTCAACATTCCCTTTGTCCCTTTCTCTCTCACTTTCTCTCTCGCTTTCTCACTTCCTTTATACGCCTGTCTTTGTTTAGCGTAACCAGGGGCTGTATTTACCCCGTTAAGGAGTTGGTAAACCTGTGTGTGTGATTGTGTGTATGTGTGATTGTGTGTCCGTGTCAGTGTATAGGAAACAGTTCAGCGTAGAGGTCGGCCGATTAATCGGAATGGCCGATTAATTAGGGCCGATTTCAAGTTTTCATAACAACCGGAAATCTGTATTTTTGGACACTGATTTGGCCAATTTAAAAAAATGTATTATTATTATTATTTTTTACACCTTTATTTAATCTTTATTTAACTAGGCAAGTCAGTTAAGAACACATTCTTATTTTCAATGACGGCCTAGGAACAGTAGGTTAACTGCCTTGTTCAGGGGCAGAATGACAGATTTTTACCTTGTCAGCTCAGGGATTCAATCTTGCAACCTTACAGTTAACTAGTCCAACGCTCCAACCACCTGATTACATTGCACTCCACGAGGAGACTGCCTGTTACGCGAATGCAGTAAGCCAAGGTAAGTTGCTAGCTAGCACTAAACTTATCTTATAAAAAACAATCAATCAATCATAATCACTAGTTAACTACACATGGTTGATGATATTACTAGTTTATTTAGCGTGTGGTTATATGCATATAATCGATGCGGTGCGTATTCGCGAAAAAGGACTGTCTTTGCTCCAATGTGTACCTAACCATAAACATCAATGCTTTTCTTAAAATCAATACACAAGTATGTATTTTTAAACCTGCATATTTAGTTAATATTGCCTGCTAACATGACTCGTTGCGAACTGTGAAGACTATTTCTTCCTAACAAAGACAGCCAACTTCGCCAAACGGGGGATGAATATTTCGACTTAGGGATGCCACCCGTTAGATCAAATAAGGAACGGTTCCGTATTTCACTGAAAGAATAAACGTCTTGTTTTCGAGATGATAGTTTCCGGATTCGGCCATATTAATGACCTAAGGCTCGTATTTCTGTGTGTTATTATGTTATAATTAAGTCTATGATTTGCTAGAGCAGTCTGACTGAGCGGTGGTAGGCACCAGCAGGCTTGTAAGCATTCATTCAAACAGCACTTTCGTGCGTTTTGCCAGCAGCTCTTCGCTGTGCTTCAAGCATTGAGCTGTTTATGACTTCAAGCCTATCAACTCCCGAGATTAGGCTGGTGTAACCAATGTGAAATGGCTAGCTAGTTAGCAGGGTGTGCGCTAATAGCGTTTCAGACTTGGAGTGGTTGTTCCTTGCTCTGCATGGGTAATGCTGCTTCAAGGGTGGCTGTTGTCGATGTGTTCCTGGTTTGAGCCCAGGTAGGGGCGAGGAGAGGGACGGAAGCTATACTGTTACACTGGCAATACTAAAGTGCCTATAAGAACATCCAATAGTCAAAAGTATATGAAATACAAATCGTATAGAGAGAAATAGTCCTATAATTCCTATAACAACTTCAACCTAAAACTTCTTACCTGGGAATATTGAAGACTCATGTTTAAAGGAACCACCAGCTTTCATATGTTCTCATGTTCTGAGCAAGGAACTTAAACGTTAGCTTTTTTACATGGCACATATTGCACTTTTACTTTCTTCTACAACACTTTGTTTTTGCATTATTTAAACCAAATTGAACATGTTTCATTATTTATTTGAGGCTAAATTGAATTTATTGATGTATTATATTAAGTTTAAATAAGTGTTCATTCAGTATTGTTGTAATTGTCATTATTTCAAAAACATTTTTTTTTAATCGGCCGATTAATTGGTATCGGCTTTTTTTTGGTCCTCCAATAATCGGTATTGGTATTGGCGTTGAAAAATCATTATCGGTCGACCTCTAGTTCAGTGATACATTTCTGCACTGTGCATGTAGCTGCCTAGCTATAGAGAAAATGGAGCTGCTGTCAGTCAGGGGAGAAAGTGGCACAGGTCAACTCTACTCTATACTACCCCAAGCCCTGGCTCCTAACTCTGTCGGCCCGTGTGTGTGTGTGTGTGTGTGTGTAGGCAGGTGTGTGTTTGTGTGTGTGTGCCTAAGCCTTCTGTCTTTGTCTTCCTGGGTTTCTGTATGTGGTCACATCCTCTCTCGTTCTCTGCAGACACAAAGCGAGGGAGGGAGTGGGTCATAGCCATGGGAAGTAGTTTAAGGGTGGGGTTGCTGCAAATGTTTTCGCCAAACGGGGATGCTGGCTGGCTTGATGTAACCATAGCATGACTTTACATGTAACTGTTGTGTTCAGATACAGTCCTATCCTGATTTGCCGGTGTTGTGTTCTGCTTATTGTTTCACAGTCTGGGTTTGACCTTTGTTTGTGTGTGTGTGTGTGTGTGTGTGTGTGTGTGTGTGTGTGTGTGTGTGTGTGTGTGTGTGTGTGTGTGTGTGTGTGTGTGTGTGTGTGTGTGTGTGTGCGTGTGTGCGCACGCGCGTGCGTGTGTGCTCTCCACCCTCTTTTGTTGCTATCTCAGTCCTGTAGTGGTATCTCATAGTGTTAGAGATATCCCTCGACCTGGGAACAGCTGTGGGTTTCACACACTCATCTGTCTGTTGTTGTTGTGTCAACCTGCTGATTCATTCTTTTTCAAGCCCTCAATTTTGTATTGATGTCTAAATGCAGTGTGTACACTGAGCATGCAAAACATTATGAATGCCTGCTCTTTCCAAGACACTGACTGATCAGTTGAAACCTGGTGAAAGCTATGATCCCTTATTGATGTCACTTGTTATATATATACAAAAGTATGTGGAAACCCCGTCAAATTAGTGGATTCGGCTATTTCAGCCACACCCATTGCCGACAAGTGTATAAAATCGAGTGCACAGCCATGCAATCTCCACAGTCAAACATTGGCAGTAGAACGACCTCACTGAAGAGCTTAGTGACTTTCAATGTGGCACCGTCATAGGATGACATCTTTCCAACAAGTCAGTTCGTCAAGTTTCTGCCCTGGTCAACTGTAAGTGCAGTTGTATGTGGAAACGTCAAGGAGCAACAACGACTCAGTTGCGAAGGGGTAGGCCACACAAGCTCACAGAACTGGACCACTGATTGCTGAAGTGTGTAGCGCTTAAAAATTGTCTGTCCTCGGTTGCAACACTCACTACCGAGTTCCAAACTGCCTCTGGAAGCAATGTCAGTGAAATAGGTTTCCATGGACAAGTAGTCGCACACAAGCCTAAGGTCACCATGCGCAATGCCAAGTGTCTGCTGAAATGGTGTAAAGCTCGCCGCCATTGGACTCTAGAGAAGTGGAACACTTGTCTGGAGTGATGAATCACGCTTCACAATTTGTCAGTCCGACAGATGAATCTGGGTTTGGCGGATGCCAGTAGAACGCTACCTGCCAGAATACATAGTGACAACTGTAAAGTTTGGTGGAGGAGGAATAATGGTCTGGGGCTGTTTTTCATGATTTGGACTAGGCCCCTTAGTTCCAGTGAAGGAAAATCTTAACACTACAGCATACAATGACATTCTAGACGATTCTGTGCTTCCAACTTTGTGGCAACAGTTTGGGGAAGGCCCTTTCCTGTTTCAGCTTGACAATGCTCCTGTTCACAAAGCAAGGTCCATACAGAAATGTTTTTTCTAGATCGGTGAGGAAGAATTTGATTGGCCTGCATAGAACCCTGACCTCAACCCCATCGAACACCTTTAGGATGAATTGGAACACCGACTGCGAGCCAGGCCTAAACGGCCAACATCAGTCCCCACCCTCACTAATGCCCTTGTGGCTGAATGGAAGCAAGTCCCCGCAGCAATGTTCCAACATCTAGTGGAAAGCCTTCCCAGAAGAATGGAGGCTGTTATAGCAGCAAAGGGGGGGACCAACTCCATATTAATGCCCATGATTTTGGAATGAGATGTTCTACGAGCAGGTGTCCAGATATTTTTGGTCACGTAGTGTATGTACTACACAGAAATGCATAATTATGAATGTCATTCTCTACATGGTGATGTATCCTGAATAGGTACACAATGGTAGAAATATTTAATTTCCACTTTGGCATGTTTGGGTATTATTCTGCACACTGGCTAGTACTCTAACGATCTCCGCCCCAGACAAGACCAAATGTTCCGGATTGGACCAAACATGTGCCAATCATAGACGTCTATGTTTCACATGTTTGGACATCACAGCACAGTAGAGTAAAGTTCATTACAGTACAGCACAGTACACTACAGTATAATTCAGTAATGTACTGTATAATTTAGTTCAGTACAGTACAATACAGTAAATTATACTGTACTCTACTCTAGTATTCTCTACTGTACTAAACTCTACTCTACTTTTCTTTACTGTACTGTTCTGTACTGTACTGTACTTTACTATCAAACTTATGAAACAGACGTCTGTGATTGGTTCAGATTTGGACTGACCAAATTTCAACGACCTTTCAACGTCCATGGATGTCCCGTGTCGGTCGGTGCTCAGTGGGTGAGAGGGCTGTTTATCAGTAAATGGAAAGAGAGGGGACTCATTGGTGGCTGTCACTAAGAGCTGGGAGAGGTGACATTAACTGGAGAGAGAGAGAAGAGAGACAGGGAGAGAGAGAGGAAGGTGTTGTCCAGACAGTTTTCATACTCTTGCTTTGACCACCCTGCAACAGAAAGAAAACCGTTATGAGCTGAACATAACAGTATGTCAGTGGAAGGGAGGACAGTAGCAGGTGACCCAACTGTGGTTTGTCACTACTATGAATTCCCATTGTAGCCAATTCAGTTGCAGTCATTCTGTTACAGATTTATTGGTCATTCTGCTATCAATTAGGTAACAGAATGACACATTTTAGTCACTTAATAAGTTATAAACCAAATTGTTATCAGTAAAAACACTATAACTTATTGGTAGGTCTACGTTCACTTCTTTTTTCTGTGAGCTTACATTATCCTCACGAGGGACAGAAAATATCTTAACGGTATGTGGGTTTTTGGTAACAGAATTACAAAACAGTTGGTAATATTTCTTAAACTTAGAGAAGGCAAATAATTTCTGCAAAACTTAATTTGAATGTTGATATTAGTTGGCAGGGGTCTTTACTTCAAAATGATTGTGTTTTGATTAGGGTTGGGCGGTATCTAGATTTTCATACTTGATCTTGACATCTAGCTACTCAGCTAGAAAGTTAGCAAACCAAATGCATAGCTGGAGTCCTGAGCTGAAAGTCATTTATGACACATCTTAGATTTCTTATAGTTAGAATTAAAAGTGCAATATGCAGAATTGCGTCTCCATTTCCTGATTGATAAAATTCTAATAGTTCACCAAATTGTATTTTATGTGACAAAACAAATAGTCATTGTGTAGAGAATCATTGTACCATCTAAACTGCTGTGAAATATCTTTTACATAACCAAAAATATTGTATTTTCAGCTGTTTGAAGCTGGTGTACAAAACCGAAAGTAAAAGACACGAACTAAAACTAAACTTAAGAACAGGAAGCGTAGAAATAGAGCACCTAGAACAGATCTATCGCTTCCTAGATTGGCTTTAAACGATAATGACACATTTCCATGTGAATTTGGTCAGGTTGCACAGAAAGTTACATATTGTAGGTTTAACTTATAGTTAGTTAATATTAATGGCGTACAACGCACTGCGCAGCCCCCACAAGGCAGGGGTTCCCCCCCCAAAAAACATGTAATATATACAGTACCACTCAAAAAGTTTGGACAGGGTTATTTTCTACATTGTAGAATAATAGTGAAGACATCAAAACTATAAAATAACACATATGGAATCATATAGTAACCAAAAAAGTGTTAAACAAATCAAAATACATTTTATGAGAGATTCTTCAAAGTAGCCACCCTTTACCTTGATGACAGATTTGCACACTGTTGTCTGCTTTTCCTTCCAGCACAGAACCCCCACACATCACACCTCCTCCTCCATGCTTCACGGTGGGAACCACACATGCGGAGATCATCCATTCACCTACTCTGCATCTCACAAAGACATGGCGGTTGGAACCAAAAATCTCAATTTGGGACTCATCAGACCAAAGGACAGATTTCCACCGGTCTAATGTCAATTGCCCGTGTTTCTTGGCCCAAGCAAGTCTCTTCATATTATTGGTGTCCTTTAGTAGTGGTTTCTTTGCAGCAATTCGACCATGAAAGCCTGATTCACGCAGTCTTCTCCGAACAGTTGACGTTGAGATGTGTCTGTTACTAGAACTCTGTGAAGCATTTATTTGGGCTGCAATTTCTGAGGCTGGTAACTCTAATGAACTTATCCTCTGCAGCAGAGTTAACTCTGGGGCTTCCTTTCCTGTGGCGGATCTCATGAGAGCCAGTTTCATCATAGCACTTGATGGTTTTCGCAGCTGCACTTGAGGCCACTTTCCAAGTCCTTGAAATTTTCCAGATTGATTGACCTTCATGTCTTAAAGTAATGACGGACTGTCGGACTTTCTTATGTATACGAACCCCACCTGGTCACAACACAACTGATTGCCTCAAATGCAAGAAGGAAAGAAATTCCACAAATAAACTTTTAACAAGTGTCGTGGAAAATTGCAAGATTATGTTATAATGTTTGTATTGCATTGTAATAGTTGTTACATTCGACAGAATAGAGTACTGTGTGTGTGTTCCACTGAGGATGGGCCTCAATGAGATAGCACTGACAGAGGAGATTTACAATGTCTTTGGGTGATAAAACCTAAAGAGCATTCCAGATTGGATGAGGGTAATGGTTCTGTGCTATGAAGTACCAGGAACGAGATTAGAACCTCGTCTGAGGGACCAAACTGAACGATAATTTATAGTGAATGTTATCTGGCTAAGGGATACTCCTTTCTCAAGAAAAAGTATTTCTTTGTGAACAGTTCCTCAGATCTGTGGATCGTCATGTAAGTTGAGAGGGATGTATTTTGGCTATAACAGATCTTTGTACTTTTCTGGTGGGACTTTTCAATGGTTCATTAGAGATAGCGCATCATTGAAGGTCAAAAAGGGCTATTGCAAAGCTCTTAATAAAAAAATATGTAGTTTAAGTGTAACTCTGACTGGTGTGTAGTTTGTAACTCTCCTCATTTGTTAAAGCAGAAAAATGCCACCACACAAGGCACACCTGTTAATTGAAATGGATTCCAGGTGACTACCTCAAGAAGCTGGTTGAGAGAATGCGCAAGAGTGTGCAAAGCTGTCACCAAGGCAAAGGGTTGATACTTTGAAAAATCTCAAATATAAAATAAATGTTGATTTGTTTAACACTTTTTTGGTTACTACATGATTCCATATGTGTTATCTCATAGTTTGTCTTCACTATTATTCTACAATGTAAAAAATAGTAAAAATAAATAAAAACATTGAATGAGTTGGTGTTTCCAAATGTTTCACTGGTGCTGTATGTTTTTTTTAATGTTTTTTTTACAGTATTGAAAATCATACAGTCAGTATTTTGAAATACCCCGGTATACGGAATAAACGGTTTATCGCCCAAGCCTAGTTTTGATGTATTTCTAATACCTTTGAAGATTTTGTCTGCTAGATGTTTTTTAAGACCTCTTTTCCATCTGTTTGACCAGAAATCAAAGCATTCATCTATTCCCAATTTTTTGAACATCAAATTTGGAAAAAAATGATATATGCCTTAATTTCTAAAACATATAGACTCTTAGCTTTCATTTTACACCAAGTTTGATGTGCTTCTATGAACTTCACGTTAGTGCTCATGGGACTTTTTACATGGAATGCACTGAAGTAAATCCAAGGCCAAGCATCCCGTTATACTAAAGCTCTGAGTGGCCCACTGGTTTTACACAGAGGAAAATGGGTTTGTGCGTGGACGTATGTATTCATGCATGTGTGGGACTGTGTGCGTCTTTGTGTGAGAACAACAGGGCAGGGTCTCTAGTTTACCGACCCCTTTAGGGAAGGGGCTATCCCATTCCACCCCTAACTCCTGGGACAGCTGAAGGATGGGAGAGGGAGAAAGAGAGGGAGAGTATAACAGAAAGATCTAGAGGGAGAGAGAGAGTTGTCATTGTCCTTAGGGTCCAGCGATGGTTGAGTCACAGTGGGGGTTGGTGTGGTGTCAGTGGAAGAGGAGTGTGGTTGTGTAGGCTTTTTGTAGAACTGGTAGCCTTGCCATGTAACCCTTTGTGGGTGTAGTGTATGTGATTGCGTGTGAGTGTGTGTAGGGGGGAATGAGGGTGGTGTGGTTGGGATGAGGGGTGGATGGATACAGATTGAGGGGTAATAGTTTGGCAGGCTGGCTGCTAATATTGTCTGACCTGGGGCTTCCAAACATACAGGCAGACCACCTGAGGGAGGGGAGGGTCAGAGTTGGTTGTCATGGCATCTCCATTGTCTCTGTGTGCTGTGGAATGCCTCGGTACAATAGCTAGCTATTCACTCAGCCCCACTTAGCTCCTCTAGCCCCCTCATTGTCTGTTCGTCCCACTGTGTTAGTGTTAGAGCGTCCCCATACACTGGCTCTATTAGATTAGCTAAACGGCTAAATACACACTCACTAAAGACAGCCAACACCCACTCAACCCTTTTTCTACTCCACTTCTTGAGTCTGTGTTGCCTAATTAATTATTATCAAAGAGAGGAACTAATCCCATTTAGTCCTGTGTAGTGTAGTAGAGGATTTAGGCCCAAAATCAACTCCCTACCTCTACACAATATCCTGCACATTACCTCCAGCCCCCACTCGTTGACACTTCCTGTAATACCCCATACACTGGTAGATCTGAAAGAATTTGGTCACGTACACAGTTTAGCAGATGTTATAGCGGGTGCAGCGAAATGATTGTGTTACTAGCTGCTAACAATGCAGTAAAATGTCAAACAGGTACACACATAATCAACTAAAAAATAGAAAGAACAACAAGGAACGAATCCAGTTAACAGTTCAAATAGCACTGTAACAGTAATCCAAATGCTATCTTTACGTATCTACACCGGATGAATTTGCACTATATGTACTAGGAATGATATGTATAGCAGTAGATATATTAGAGTTAGCTACACAATACTGTACATATAAAGTGGGTCAACAGTATGTCAACTTTAAACTGACCAGTGACTGTTAGGTGGAAACTTTCCGTGGGAATTAACAAAAATATATGGAAATTAATGGAAATCTATGCAAATTAATATTACTACTATTTAAATGTTTTTTTGCATTGGATATATTTACCATATCATATGGAGACAAATATAAACCTTTTACCTTATCATAAGTAGACATAATTGCAAATGATTAAATTCTTCCAATAGAAAAATAAAAATAACAATTTAGTTACGAATTGAACTTTAATTAAATGAGTTGACTCTTCACATGGGGTGATTTCACTGAACAACAAAAGAAAGGGAACATTGAATGATCCCCAATGATCCTTCGCATCTCCCAAAAATGTTTTCAACATACATCTGTAAAATGATAGTCTAGAAACTAAAGCTTTAGTTGTTATCCTCTCAGGCTTCCATGTCTTCTCCCTGGACCTCCTCAATGTCCACCACTTGAACATCAGACTCTGAGGCCTCATCTTCACTGTCACTTTCCAACCTGGTTGAGGATGGCTCGTTGTCAGGCTCAAAGAGCCTAAACTTTGTCTGGATTTCCACCAATTTTTCAATCCTTGTATTGGTCAACCTGTTGCGTGCTTTGGTGTGTGTTTTCCCAAACAAGGACCAGTTGCGCTCTGAGGCGTCTGATGTTGGTGGGATTTGGAGGATGAAAAAGAGAAAGAGCCTTAGATCCACAAAGTCCCTTCCACCAGGTGGCTGATGAGATATGTTGGGACGATAGATGCCATATTGCATCTCCATCCCAAAGCCCTTGCTTGGAAGTGTACTTCGCCAGACTGCCAAGAACCTTGCCCTCATCCAGGCCAAGGTGGCGAGACACGTTAGTGATGACACCATAGGCATTGTTGATCTCTGCACCAGACTGGATGCTCTTGCCAGGATGCTTGGGGTCCAACATGTACGTTGCGGCGTGTATGGGCTTCGGCAGAAGTCTTAACGTTTTTTGATGTATTTCAGAATTGAAGTTTACTCTGCTTGGAGCAACAGTGAAGTGGGCAGGGTGGTACAGATTTCTTCTCTTACATCTGCAAGCAGAGTCTGAACATCAGACAGGATGGCATTGTCTCCCTCAATCCGTACAATGGCTACTGCTGTAGGTTTCAGGAGTTTCAGGCTGCTTACCACTCTCTCCTTAAATACATCATCCAGGAGGATCGTCTTGATGGGGCTGTCCATATCGGCAGACTGTGATATGGCCATTTCTTGGAGAGACTCCTTCCCCTCCAGGAGGCTGTCAAACATAATGACAACAACACCCCAACGGGTGTTGCTGGGCAGTTTCAATGTGATGCTCTTATTCTTCTCACTTTGCTTGGTGAGGTAGATTGCTGCTATAACTTGATGACCCTTCACATACCTAACCATTTCTTTGGCTCTCTTGTAGAGTGTATCCATTGTTGTGAACTCTGCATCCAGCAAATGAGTAGATATATCATGTCTGCTTGGAGGGGTGTATGCTGGGCAAAGAACATTAAGAAATCTCTTCCAATACACATTGCCTGTGCGCATCAGAGGTGAACCAGTTGCATACACAGCTCGAGCAAGACATTCAACAGCATTTCTCTTACTACCTTCCTCCATTGAGTCAAAAAAACTTCTGATTCCAAGAACATGAGCTGTTGCTATCGATAAGGTATCTGATTCATAATTTTCACCTTGAATAGAAGTAGAAGTACTTTTGTCAGAGGTTGCTTGTTGTGAGCGCAGAGGGGACTTTATGCACTTGGCCAGATGATTCTGCAACTTTGTTACATTCTTCACATATGATCTGGCACAGTATTTGCAAATGTACACAGCTTTTCCTTCTACATTAGCTGCAGTTAAATGTCTCCACACATCAGATAGTGCCCATGGAATTTTCCTGTAAAGATTAGAAAGAAATTAGAAAAAAATTCCATGTACAGATAAATAGTTAAACAGTTAGATTAAACAACTCCTTTGTAAGATTAATGTTTTAAAATGAAATGTGTATGGAAACAGGTGAATTAACACTCCTCAGTTAGAAGGCTCAAGCAAGCTAAAACCCACATGGTAGCAAAACCTAACTAGCAAAACCTAACTAGCAGAAGTTGTTAATGTTGTTAGAAATTATTTAAACACACTTTGTTGTAGGCTACTATTTACTAGTTAACAAACAATCATGTATGTCATATAAAATATATTCACCCCACCCAGAAAGCATGTAGTCCTTGGCTCAGACAGTGTAGTAGTGTGGGCTCAATAGCATCTTATTAGTGTGCAAGATCTTGAAAATCAGCTGTACATGTGATGGAAGAATGTATTGTGCATGCAGAGGGTTGCAACTCCATTGAATTGAGGATAGTTTAACAAAATATGCCACAAGACCTAGATTTGCCTTATGTGTATCCCACAAAAATGGTTCACTGTTATAAGCTAACTTTTTTTGATGAATTTAGGAGAAATTCCCCAAATTCCTCGGCTTACCTTCCCATGGAAAGTTTCCGAAAATTTCCCGTAAAGTGTCCGACCCTTTGCAAACCTAATGACTGTACAGTATGTACTGTACATAGGGCAGTGGTCACTAAGGTACAGGGTAGACCTAGTAGCCGGCTAGTGACAGTGTCTGAAGTTCAGGTCAGGGTACTGGGCAGAGGCCGGCTAGTGGTGGTCCAACAGTCTGATGGCCTGGAGATAGAAGCTGTTTACCAGTCTCTTGGTCCTAACTTTGATGCACCTGTACCGTCTCTGCCTTCTAGATGGTAGCGTGTGAACAGGCCGTGGCTGGGGTCCTTGATGATCATCTTGGCCTTCCTGTGACACCGAGTGCTGTAGATGTCCTGGTGGACAGGCAGTGTGCCCCTGATATTGTGTTGAGCTAACCACACCACCCTCTGGAGAGCCCTGTGGTTGCGGTGGGTGCAATTGAGGTACCAGGCGGTGATACAGCCCGACAGGATGCTCTCTTTAGAAGTTTGTGAGGGTCTTATGGCCCGGGGCCAAGCCAAATTTTTTCAGCCTCCTGATGTTGAAGAGGTTCTGTTGTGCCTTCTTCACCACACTGTCTGTGTGAAGGAACCATTTCAGGTCGTCGAACTTGACGTTTTTGACCCTCTCCTCTGCTCCCCCATCGATGTGGATGTCTCCTGTAGTCCACGATCAGCTCGTGTTAAATTTAAGGGAGAGGTTATTTTCCTGGCACCACTCTGTGAGGGCTCTCTTCGTTGTTGGTGATCAGGCGTACATACCACTGTTGTATCGTCGGAAAACTTGAAAATTGAGTTGGAGACGTGTGGCAATGCAGTCATAGGTGAATAGGGTGTACAGGAGGGGGTTGATTCTCCTACCCATCAAACCCACGCTGTTGAAACTGAAGCCTCTGAAGCTACCAATCAGCACACAGAGATGGGCCTGTTCTGTCTAACTGCTCTCATAAGCAGAGGCCTTGTCTTCTTTTCTGAAGGAGGGAGCTGGATAATTATACACCATACTGAGATACTCTCCTTTATTCCTCTAGTTAGAACCCCACCCTCTTGCTGTTCCGTTCTCTAGCCTAAAGATTTCCAATAGATCCTACAGAATACACACAGCTGTGGTGAGGAAGTTAGGGTGGGTTTGCACTGAGCTTCAGTACTGGGGGACAAAAACAGTGTGCACAATATCCTTTTCTGATCCCATGCCTGTCTTTTCCTCTCATGTCTCTCTTACATGATACATTCTTATAACTAAACAGACGGGATTTAGACCTACAGAGGCCTACAGAGTTTGTGACATAGTCTGTTATATGGGAGTGAACTATCCTACCATCTGAGATGCCTCTGTCTGTTGCATAAACTGTTTGTAATACAAAAGGGACACAAGCCAGTCTATCTAACCCTACACAGTAAAACGCATGTGTTTGTAACGGTCTGATGTGTTCTGTTCCAGTGCTAATGACCAACTGGTAGATGCTTATTTATAAAACCCTCTTAGTTCCTCACTCCACCCTATCTGAGATATCAACTGCAGCAATGTCTGATTTTCAAGGTAGGCTATTCCATGATGACTGATTTGCACATTGCAAATATTCAACCAGGCCTGGCATTATGGGTTGGCCTTAGGGACCTTGGCCCTCCTCATTGCCTTTCCAAATAAAATATTGGTCATTTATTTGACAGAGGCGCGCCACGACAGAAAAACGCATCTATCTCAGCGCCTGTCTGTCTCAGTATGTGTCGACCATGTATCTGATGCTGTCTGGACCAAAAGAGTATGGCTTGTCATGCTATTCCTGGCCAGACAGCATCAGATACATTGGGCGCTGTTTTCGCTCGTTTGGATGCTTTCTCCGGTGATATAGTGTCAGCAGAGAGGAAGAGGCGAAGCGAGAGGGCTCACTTTCCACAAAATCTGTCCAATGTAAGCCCAACTAGTTTCTATGGGAATAATGTGCAGACTTAAGCTTGTCACCTGCCTTCCCGCCTTTTGGACAAAGACTGCCATTGTTAGGGCGGAGACATGATGATCTCATCATTATATATAGATCCAGGGGCGCAACTTTCACTGGGTATGGTGGGGACATGCCCCCCAATTCTGAAATTGCATTTTAGAATTGGAATGTGAATCAAAACGGTGTGTGCTTTAGGACCATGGGGACGTCTCCAAGCAATCGGGTAGGCTGTTTGCAGTGTAAAATAATAATAATAAAATGAAGAAAACAAAGTCCCCCCCACCAAAGTTGTGCCCCTGTACAGCTCTCTGGTTTCAGCCTCTTGCGAATTGGAAAGGAAAGTTGGCAGGTGCACAGTGCACCGTTAGGATGGTGGATTGCCCTAAAGTAAATTGATGTTTCATCAAAATTATCTAAATGATATCATTCAAAATACTTCACCAGCCTCTAAAATATGTGTGAAGATAATGTGTCTTGAGTATAATTTAAAACTTTGCTTCAAGAAGAAGGGGAGGGGGGTTTGGCGAAGATATGGTGCGTCTCTCTCGACATAGCAAGCAAACAGCTTCGGGAATCCATCTGTTTTTTAATCAATTATATAGCCTAGATTAAAAATGACATTATTACAGTATATTCTTTCACTGGCCCAAGCTGCACACTGACGGGGATGATAGACCGGGCCAGAGGGTTTCAAATCCTCCCTATATGTCGAGCCCTTACACACACAGACAGGAGCATCCCTGTGCCTTTGTTGCCTTTTCAGAAAGTTGGTTTAATTTTGGTTAATTGCACATTACCGGTTGAATAAATCAGGAATAAAAAATAAAAAAAACGGTATATTTTTTTCAGTGGGACCCTCGAACCAATTTAAAATGTGTGTCGCACTGCCAAGCCAAATAGTCACAAATGCGACTGCAGTATCGAACCCTGTCGTGCTCTGTACTCTACCAGCCAGGGTTCTGCTGAAGCTGCTACTGCTCTAAACCCTGTTGCCAGGCTCAACCACTTAGCTGCATCAAGGCCCCCCCCCCCCCCCCCCTCCTCCCTCTCTCTGTGCAGTGCATTTCCCCTCCTTGAGTTGTAAGCAGAAGTTTCTGGGTCTGATTACATTGTTATAGGGATGGATTCCCCCTTCACAGATGAAGCCTAGTGCTGGACATAACTTTTTTTGTTTATCTCAATGGAGAATCTCCTTTGAAAATGCATTTTTAATCCAGGACGAGGTATAATCTGTGTCGGGGATACCGCCCCATAATGGTATTGAGCATAATGACATTCTACTGTATCGGTGCCTCTCCTCCTCTCTCCTGGTGTAGCTGGCGTGCTGCTGTGGCTCGGCAGGCTGCTCCTGTTGTTGTGGCTGCTGTCCTAAAATCAAGCAGTCCACATCGACACGCTTCATGTATGCCCTCTACTTCCTCCTCGTCACCGTCATCTGTGTCGTCATGATGTCACCCACCGTGGAACAGGAGATGAGGGACCACGTGAGTACGCGGACGATCGCATGTAGACAGTCACACCCGCACGCACACACACACACACCCGCACGCACACACACACACACACACACCCACACGCACGCACGCACACGCACGCACGCACTCACGCACACACACACACACACCCGCACGCACACACACACACACACACACACCCGCACACACACACACACACACACACACACACACACACACACACACACACACACACACACACACACACACACACACACACACACACACACACACACTCTGCTCTACATGCATGCACACACACATGAAACATGCTCACACCACCTAAATGTCTGGTCTTGTCTCGTATCCGGCCTTGATGTTGTTTTAGGCACAGAGACCCAGTAAATCTCTAGAATAGTTTTGGACGCTCTAAACTCCACATCAACCCTGTAATAAAGCCTTCCCTGGAAGAGTGGAGCGGTTCAATGGAAAAGGCTGCTGTGTGTCATTTCCTGTGTGTGTAATTGTACGGTAGTTAGGATGGCCTAGTTTAGTGCAGGCTGCCATGGGGGCTAACACAGAGTTACAGCCTCCCTCAGTGTGCTCTGTCCTGCTGTCAGTTCACTCCTGACTACAAGAGGAACGTGGCATGTACAGTAAACCCCACAGTTCAGTTACTATACCCTAGCTCAGTTATTCCAAATATATGTCCATGTACTGTAGGCTACATCTATTTACCAGGATACTCTACCAAGTTAATGCTTCATTCTCTGTCGGCCCCAGCTCAGTTAGTACAGAGGGCTCCAGTCTCCACATGGGCAGGTGAAGGCCACAGGTGTGAGGCTGCGAGGTGGTTATTATTCACAGAGGGAGGGTAGGGACTAGGGAGCTGAGTGAAAGAGGGAACGCCACGGTGCTATTCAGCGTTTCCTGGGTGTGTGCTTCTCTTTCTTCAGTATTATGGTGTTCTGTCTTTGCTGTGAGAAAGCTGCCACTTTCCGAATGGCTTTACTGCCCCAGACTGATCCTCTCTGTGGACTCTTAGCCAGTTGTTATTATGGAGAAAAGTCTTAGCAGCGCTCTGTTTGTTTGATCCACCCATTGTGAAAGTATTGTCTCGTGGGTTTGGACCGGTGCTGGAGCTGGGTCAGGAGTTGGGTCAGGAGCTGGGTCAGGAGCTGGGTCAGGAGTTGGGTCAGGAGCTGGAGTTGGGTCAGGAGTTGGGTCAGGAGCTGGGTCAGGAGCTGGGTCAGGAGTTGGGTCAGGAGCTGGGTCAGGAGCTGGGTCAGGAGCTGGAGCTGGGTCAGGAGCTGGAGCTGGGTCAGGAGTTGGGTCAGGAGTTGGGTCAGGAGCTGGGTCAGGAGTTGGGTCAGGAGTTGGGTCAGGAGCTGGGTCAGGAGCTGGGTCAGGAGTTGGGTCAGGAGCTGGGTCAGGAGCTGGGTCAGGAGCTGGGTCAGGAGCTGGGTCAGGAGCTGGAGCTGGGTCAGGAGCTGGGTCAGGAGCTGGGTCAGGAGCTGGGTCAGGAGCTGGGTCAGGAGCTGGAGCTGGGTCGGGAGCTGTAGTAGGGTCGGGAGTTGGAGCTGGGTCAGGAGCTGTAGTAGGGTCGGGAGCTGGAGCTGGGTCAGGAGCTGTAGTAGGGTCGGGAGCTGTAGTAGGGTCAGGAGCTGGGTCAGGATCTGGAGCTGGGTCGGGAGCTGTCGTAGGGTTGGGAGCTGGGTCGGGAGCTGGAGCTGGGTCGGGAGCTGGGTCAGGAGCTGGGTCGGGAGCTGGGTCAGGAGCTGGGTCGGGAGCTGGGTCGGGAGCTAGGTCAGGAGCTGGGTCAGGAGCTGGGTCAGGAGCTTGGTCAGGAGCTGGGTCAGGAGCTGGGTCAGGAGCTGGAGATGGGCCAGGAGCTGCAGTAGGGGGTTTCCCTTCTGGATGAGATTCCCTCTAAAATGAGCCTAGCCCTTCATGAGCTAATGATGTTATCTTTCTCTGTCTCTCCGATGGTGATGTTATTATGCCTCATTGTAACAAAATACTATTACAACACTTTTCTACGTGTCATCTGGCTTGGTCACTTGGTCTGAGTAAATAGGAGAGCGTGTCACTCTTGTTGACATGGTCTGTAGAGAGTGCAGCAGTGACACACAAGATCAACATGGTTTTGGCTGAAAACTATAACCAGCTTTAGTTCTAGGAAATAACACTAATTGTTTATCATATTAACTATTCAATTGTATTGGGATCCCCATTAGCCGACGCCAACATTTAAAAACATGAACATAGACATTACAGACTTACATTACTACATCTGTACATAGGCCTTAACTAGGTTAACTAGGTCAGACAGGCGTTGTTTTGTGAGGTGTTGTTTTATTGTTTTTTTTAAAGATAATTTTGCTGTTTGCTTGAGTAATTTGAGATGGAAGGGAATTCGGGTGATCATGGCTCTATACAACACTGGTTATATAATAACTATCATATTATAAGACCAAAGTAGGGCAGAGTGAGCGTCAGTGAGATCTCTTTTCCTCTCCCTATTGTATTTCCAAGTTGACCACCACTCAGACCAATCAGACTGTTTTACTATGGCACTGATTGGGACTACTCTACCACTGATAGAGCTGTCAAAGACTCTCTCTCTCTCGCTCTCTCTATGTCTGTCTGTGTCTCTCTCTCTCTGGGTCTATCTCTCTCTCTATGTCTCTCTATATGTCTCTCTCTCTAGGTCTCTCTCTAGGTCTCTCTCTCTCTATATGTCTCTCTCTCTAGGTCTCTCTCTATGTCTCTCTCTCTATATGTCTCTCTCTCTAGGTCTCTCTCTAGGTCTCTCTCTCTATATATGTCTCTCTCTCTATGTCTCTCTCTCTCTCTCTGTATAGAGCATACCCCTTGCTTTGTATCTCCATATGAAACAGATGTTTCACACACACACACACACACACACACACACACACACTTGCACACACGAACACACCATTGGCGATTTTAGCATGTAAATCTTGGTGGGGCAAACATGCATGTCAGCAAAACCACTACACAATTATTAGGGTGAGGCACACGGGCTACTTACAGCTTACTACACAACATAGTGAACATCCTACCCTTCTGTGTCCTACTACTCTGTATCCTACTATGTATCCTACTACTCTCTATCCTATTACTCTGTATCCTACTCTGTATCCTACTACTCTGTATCGTACTACTCTGTATCGTACTACTCTGTATCCTACTACACTGTATCCTACTACTCTGTATCCTACCACTCTGTATCCTACTACACTGAATCCTACTACTCTGTATCCTACTACTCTGTATCTTACTACTCTGTATCCTACTATTCTGTATCCTACTCTGTATCCTACTACTCTGTATCCTCCTACTCTGTATCCTACTAGTCTGTATCCTACTCTGTATCCTACTACTCTGTATCCTACTGCTCCTGTATCCTACTACGCTTTGTCGGCAGTGGCTGTGGTGCTGCACTTTAACTTCTTAAGGTATAGGGGGCAGCATTTTCACTTTTGGATAAATAGCGTGCCCAATTTCAACTTCCTGCTACTCATGCCAAGAATATAAGATATGCATATTATTAGTATATTTGGATAGAAAACACTCTGAAGTTTCTAAAACTGTTTGAATCATGTCTGTGAGTATAACAGAACTTATGTAGCAGGCAAAACCCAGAGGACTAACCGTTCAGATTCTTTTTTTTGAGGTCTCTGTCTGTTCAGTGAGTTCTCATTGGGAAACAATATTTCTTAGGAACTTGTTTTCAGTTCCTATCGCTTCCACTGGATGTAACCAGTCTTTGGAATTTGGTTGAGGTTATTCCTATGTGCAATGAAGAAGTACGGCCATCTAGGAACTGCATAACACTGTTGAGAGTTACGCAAGACTTGAAAAGTAGCTTGGTTTGTTGTCTTCCTATATTGAACACAGATAGACCCGTCTTCAATTTGATCGATTATTAACGTTTAAGAATACCTAAAGTTGTATTACAAAAGTAGTTTGAAATGTTTTGGAAAAGTTTACAGGCAACTTTTGAGATATTTTGTAGTGACGTTGCGCAATTTGGAAGCTGTTTTTTTTCTGGATCAAACGCGCCAAATAAATTGACATTTTGGATATACAGTGCCTTGCGAAAGTATTCGGCCCCCTTGAACTTTGCGACCTTTTGCCACATTTCAGGCTTCAAACATAAAGATATAAAACTGTATTTTTTTGTGAAGAATCAACAACAAGTGGGACACAATCATGAAGTGGAACGACATTTATTGGATATTTCAAACTTTTTTAACAAATCAAAAACTGAAAAATTGGGTGTGCAAAATTATTCAGCCCCCTTAAGTTAATACTTTGTAGCGCCACCTTTTGCTGCGATTACAGCTGTAAGTCGCTTGGGGTATGTCTCTATCAGTTTTGCACATCGAGAGACTGACATTTTTTCCCATTCCTCCTTGCAAAACAGCTCGAGCTCAGTGAGGTTGGATGGAGAGCATTTGTGAACAGCAGTTTTCAGTTCTTTCCACAGATTCTCGATTGGATTCAGGTCTGGACTTTGACTTGGCCATTCTAACACCTGGATATGTTTATTTTTGAACCATTCCGTTGTAGATTTTGCTTTATGTTTTGGATCATTGTCTTGTTGGAAGACAAATCTCCGTCCCAGTCTCAGGTCTTTTGCAGACTCCATCAGGTTTTCTTCCAGAATGGTCCTGTATTTGGCTCCATCCATCTTCCCATCAATTTTAACCATCTTCCCTGTCCCTGCTGAAGAAAAGCAGGCCCAAACCATGATGCTGCCACCACCATGTTTGACAGTGGGGATGGTGTGTTCAGCTGTGTTGCTTTTACGCCAAACATAACATTTTGCATTGTTGCCAAAAAGTTCAATTTTGGTTTCATCTGACCAGAGCACCTTCTTCCACATGTTTGGTGTGTCTCCCAGGTGGCCTGTGGCAAACTTTAAACGACACTTTTTATGGATATCTTTAAGAAATGGCTTTCTTCTTGCCACTCTTCCATAAAGGCCAGATTTGTGCAATATACGACTGATTGTTGTCCTATGGACAGAGTCTCCCACCTCAGCTGTAGATCTCTGCAGTTCATCCAGAGTGATCATGGGCCTCTTGGCTGCATCTCTGATCAGTCTTCTCCTTGTATGAGCTGAAAGTTTAGAGGGACGGCCAGGTCTTGGTAGATTTGCAGTGGTCTGATACTCCTTCCGTTTCAATATTATCGCTTGCACAGTGCTCCTTGGGATGTTTAAAGCTTGGGAAATATTTTTGTATCCAAATCCGGCTTTAAACTTCTTCACAACAGTATCTCGAACCTTCCTGGTGTGTTCCTTGTTCTTCATGATGCTCTCTGCGCTTTTAACGGACCTCTGAGACTATCGCAGTGCAGGTGCATTTATACGGAGACTTGATTACACACAGGTGGATTGTATTTATCATCATTAGTCATTTAGGTCAACATTGGATCATTCAGAGATCCTCACTGAACTTCTGGAGAGAGTTTGCTGCACTGAAAGTAAAGGGGCTGAATAATTTTGCACGCCCAATTTTTCAGTTTTTGATTTGTTAAAAAAGTTTGAAATATCCAATAAATGTCGTTCCACTTCATGATTGTGTCCCACTTGTTGTTGATTCTTCACAAAAAATACAGTTTTATGTCTTTATGTTTGAAGCCTGAAATGTGGCAAAAGGTCGCAAAGTTCAAGGGGGCCGAATACTTTCGCAAGGCACTGTATATGGATGGAATTAATTGAACAAAAGGACCAATTGTGATGTTTATGGGACATATTGGAGTGCCATCAAAAGAAGCTTGTCAAAGGTAATGCATGTTTTATATTTTATTTCTGCGTTTTGTGTAGCGCCTGCAGGGTTGAAATATGCTACCCTCTTTACTGTTGTGCTATCATCAGATAATAGCTTTTTACAATCTGACATGTTGGCTGGATTTACAACGAGTGTAGCTTTAATTTAGTATCTTACATGTGTGATTTAATGAATGTTTGATTTTTATATCATTTTATTTGAATTTGCCGCGCTGCATTTTCCCTGGCTTTTGGCCAAGTGGGACGCAAGCGTCCCCTATACCATCAGAAGTTAACAGCTCTATCCAGTGACTGCCTGACTATACTACAGTCATGCTGGGGGTTTCAGACTCAACCAATTATCTGCCAAGATGAACAGTTAGGTGCCCTGATTGACGTAGACTGAAGGACGTTTTAAGGTTTTTGTTAGTTTGTTTTGATAGAGCGGTAGTACGTAGTACTTGTGTACCAGTACGCTGCTACAGAGGTTTAACCACGCTGGTTTAAAATATTTTCTAGAGTCTCCCTCCTCCCAGCGTTGAAGCAGCTCTTTTGGTTTCACGTAGACATTACTCAAGTGACTATTGTTCTGGCTTTCTAACTCTCATTCACTTTCTATAGGCATACTCCTTCTCTCTCGCTCTCTCTCTCTCTTTCTCGCTATCTCTCTCTCTAACTCTCTCGTTAGCTCTCTCTCTCTCTAGCTCTCACTCTCTTTCTCTCTCTCTCTCTCTCTAGCTCTCACTCTCTCGCTCTAGTTCTCGCTCTCTCTCGCTCTCTCTCTAGCTCTCACTCTCTCGCTCTAGTTCTCGCTCTCTCTCTCTCTCTCTCTAGCTCTCACTCTCTCTCTCTCGCTCTAGTTCTCGCTCTCTCTCTCTCTCTCTAGCTCTCTCTTTCTCTCTCTCTCTCTCTCTCTCTCTCTCTCTCTCTCTCTCCTGCTCTTTCTGTTTCATTTGTTGTCTCTGCTGAAAGCAGGCTGGTAATGTATTCCTCTATGTCTTTGTTTGTTGTGGCTGACAGCCTCAGTAACAGGTCGGAAAGAAAGAGGGGTTGGTGTCGCTGCATGTTCCATTAGAAGTGTGACACTCAGAATGTAACTTATTAGGTCGACACTGTCTGAAGCCTATTCGCTGAGGGCGTCCTGCTTCCTCTAGAGCAGGGGAGTCAAAACATCTCAGTCAACATTAAAATGACTAAAACCAAACTGAAACAGTGTAGAAATGATAATGGACCTACATCTATAGTCTCTTTACTCTGTCCAGCTTGATAACAGTCATTATAGTATCTTTACTCTGTCCAGCTTGATAACAGTCATTATAGTCTCTTTACTCTGTCCAGCTTGATAACAGTCATTATAGTATCTTTACTCTGTCCAGCTTGATAACAGTCATTATAGTCTCTTTACTCTGTCCAGCTCGATAACAGTCATTATAGTATCTTTACTCTGTCCAGCTTGATAACAGTCATTATAGTCTCTTTACTCTGTCCAGCTTGTTAACAGTCATTATAGTCTCTTTACTCTGTCCAGCTTAATAACAGTCATTATAGTATCTTTACTCTGTCCAGCTTGTTAACAGTCATTATAGTCTCTTTACTCTGTCCAGCTTGTTAACAGTCATTATAGTATCTTTACTCTGTCCAGCTTGCTAACAGTCATTATAGTATCTTTACTCTGTCCAGCTTGTTAACAGTCATTATAGTATCTTTACTCTGTCCAGCTTGTTAACAGTCATTATAGTATCTTTACTCTGTCCAGCTTGTTAACAGTCATTATAGTATCTTTACTCTGTCCAGCTTGTTAACAGTCATTATAGTATCTTTACTCTGTCCAGCTTGCTAACAGTCATTATAGTATCTTTACTCTGTCCAGCTTGTTAACAGTCATTATAGTATCTTTACTCTGTCCAGCTTGTTAACAGTCATTATAGTATCTTTACTCTGTCCAGCTTGATAACAGTAATTATAGTATCTTTACTCTGTCCAGCTTGATAACAGTCATTATAGTATCTTTACTCTGTCCAGCTTGATAACAGTCATTATAGTATCTTTACTCTGTCCAGCTTCATAACAGTCATTATAGTATCTTTACTCTGTCCAGCTTGATAACAGTCATTATATTCTCTTTACTCTGTCCAGCTTGATAACAGTCAGTATAGTCTCTTTACTCTGTCCAGCTTGATAACAGTCATTATAGTATCTTTACTCTGTCCAGCTTGATAACAGTCATTATAGTCTCTTTACTCTGTCCAGCTTGATAACAGTCATTATAGTCTCTTTACTCTGTCCAGCTTGATAACATTCATTATAGTGTCTTTACTCTGTCCAGCTTGTTAACAGTCATTATAGTCTCTTTACCCTGTCCAGCTTGATAACAGTCATTATAGTCTCTTTACTCTGTCCAGCTTGATAACAGTCATTATAGTATCTTTACTCTGTCCAGCTTGATAACAGTCATTATAGTCTCTTTACTCTGTCCAGCTTGATAACAGTCATTATAGTCTCTTTACTCTGTCCAGCTTGATAACAGTCATTATAGTCTCTTTACTCTGTCCAGCTTGATAACAGTCATTATAGTATCTTTACTCTGTCCAGCTTGATAACAGTCATTATAGTCTCTTTACTCTGTCCAGCTTGATAACAGTCATTATAGTCTCTTTACTCTGTCCAGCTTGATAACAGTCATTATAGTATCTTTACTCTGTCCAGCTTGATAACAGTCATTATAGTCTCTTTACTCTGTCCAGCTTGTTAACAGTCATTATAGTATCTTTACTCTGTCCAGCTTGTTAACAGTCATTATAGTATCTTTACTCTGTCCAGCTTGTTAACAGTCATTATAGTATCTTTACTCTGTCCAGCTTGATAACAGTCATTATAGTATCTTTACTCTGTCCAGCTTGTTAACAGTCATTATAGTATCTTTACTCTGTCCAGCTTGCTAACAGTCATTATAGTATCTTTACTCTGTCCAGCTTGTTAACAGTCATTATAGTATCTTTACTCTGTCCAGCTTGTTAACAGTCATTATAGTATCTTTACTCTGTCCAGCTTGTTAACAGTCATTATAGTATCTTTACTCTGTCCAGCTTGTTAACAGTCATTATAGTATCTTTACTCTGTCCAGCTTGTTAACAGTCATTATAGTATCTTTACTCTGTCCAGCTTGTTAACAGTCATTATAGTATCTTTACTCTGTCCAGCTTGATAACAGTCATTATAGTCTCTTTACTCTGTCCAGCTTGATAACAGTCATTATAGTCTCTTTACTCTGTCCAGCTTGATAACAGTCATTATAGTCTATTTACTCTGTCCAGCTTGATAACAGTCATTATAGTCTCTTTACTCTGTCCAGCTTGATAACAGTCATTATAGTCTCTTTACTCTGTCCAGCTTGTTAACAGTCATTATAGTCTCTTTACTCTGTCCAGCTTAATAACAGTAATTATAGTATCTTTACTCTGTCCAGCTAACAGTCATTATAGTCTCTTTACTCTGTCCAGCTTGTTAACAGTCATTATAGTATCTTTACTCTGTCCAGCTTGATAACAGTCATTATAGTATCTTTACTCTGTCCAGCTTGTTAACAGTCATTATAGTATCTTTACTCTGTCCAGCTTGTTAACAGTCATTATAGTATCTTTACTCTGTCCAGCTTGTTAACAGTCATTATAGTATCTTTACTCTGTCCAGCTTGTTAACAGTCATTATAGTCTCTTTACTCTGTCCAGCTTGATAACAGTCATTATAGTATCTTTACTCTGTCCAGCTTGATAACAGTCATTATAGTATCTTTACTCTGTCCAGCTTGTTAACAGTCATTATAGTATCTTTACTCTGTCCAGCTTGATAACAGTCATTATAGTATCTTTACTCTGTCCAGCTTGTTAACAGTCATTATAGTATCTTTACTCTGTCCAGCTTGTTAACAGTCATTATAGTATCTTTACTCTGTCCAGCTTGTTAACAGTCATTATAGTATCTTTACTCTGTCCAGCTTGTTAACAGTCATTATAGTATCTT
Organism: Oncorhynchus clarkii lewisi; assembly: GCF_045791955.1. Taxonomy (NCBI): domain Eukaryota; kingdom Metazoa; phylum Chordata; class Actinopteri; order Salmoniformes; family Salmonidae; genus Oncorhynchus; species Oncorhynchus clarkii. Next base: position 32,747,527 of record NC_092152.1, read on the forward strand.
TACTCTGTCCAGCTTGATAACAGTCATTATAGTATCTTTACTCTGTCCAGCTTGTTAACAGTCATTATAGTATCTTTACTCTGTCCAGCTTGATAACAGTCATTATAGTATCTTTACTCTGTCCAGCTTGTTAACAGTCATTATAGTATCTTTACTCTGTCCAGCTTGTTAACAGTCATTATAGTATCTTTACTCTGTCCAGCTTGTTAACAGTCATTATAGTATCTTTACTCTGTCCAGCTTGTTAACAGTCATTATAGTATCTTTACTCTGTCCAGCTTGTTAACAGTCATTATAGTATCTTTACTCTGTCCAGCTTGATAACAGTCATTATAGTATCTTTACTCTGTCCAGCTTGATAACAGTCATTATAGTATCTTTACTCTGTCCAGCTTGATAACAGTCATTATAGTCTCTTTACTCTGTCCAGCTTGATAACAGTCATTATAGTATCTTTACTCTGTCCAGCTTGTTAACAGTCATTATAGTATCTTTACTCTGTCCAGCTTGTTAACAGTCATTATAGTATCTTTACTCTGTCCAGCTTGTTAACAGTCATTATAGTATCTTTACTCTGTCCAGCTTGTTAACAGTCATTATAGTCTCTTTACTCTGTCCAGCTTGTTAACAGTCATTATAGTATCTTTACTCTGTCCAGCTTGTTAACAGTCATTATAGTCTCTTTACTCTGTCCAGCTTGATAACAGTCATTATAGTATCTTTACTCTGTCCAGCTTGATAACAGTCATTATAGTATCTTTACTCTGTCCAGCTTGTTAACAGTCATTATAGTATCTTTACTCTGTCCAGCTTGTTAACAGTCATTATAGTATCTTTACTCTGTCCAGCTTGTTAACAGTCATTATAGTATCTTTACTCTGTCCAGCTTGATAACAGTCATTATAGTATCTTTACTCTGTCCAGCTTGATAACAGTCATTATAGTATCTTTACTCTGTCCAGCTTGATAACAGTCATTATAGTCTCTTTACTCTGTCCAGCTTGATAACAGTCATTATAGTATCTTTACTCTGTCCAGCTTGTTAACAGTCATTATAGTATCTTTACTCTGTCCAGCTTGTTAACAGTCATTATAGTATCTTTACTCTGTCCAGCTTGTTAACAGTCATTATAGTATCTTTACTCTGTCCAGCTTGTTAACAGTCATTATAGTCTCTTTACTCTGTCCAGCTTGTTAACAGTCATTATAGTATCTTTACTCTGTCCAGCTTGTTAACAGTCATTATAGTATCTTTACTCTGTCCAGCTTGATAACAGTCATCAAAACAAAAGCTAGTGTTACGTCCGTTATTAGAAGGAGACCAAGTATAAATATAGGCGTTATATTTATATTTTATATATATTATACTTTTATTTTAAATGACACCAAAAAACAACGAAATGCAAAACGAACGTAAAGCTATATGCAGTGCAGAAAGAAACTAGACACAAACAAGATCCCACAACTGAAGGTGGGGAAATATGTATGATCCCCAATCAGAGACAACGATAGACAGCTGCCTCTGATTGGGAACCATACCCGGCCAACAAAGAAATAGACAAACTAGAAAGCCCACCCAAATCACACCCTGACTGAACCAAATAGAGAAATAAAAAGGCTCTCTAAGGTCAGGGCGTGGCAGCTAGACAGTCAGGGAAAATATAACACATGTTAAATGCAGCCCTCCGGACCTCTCTATCTCTCTCTCTCTCTCTCTCTCTCTCTCTCTCTCTGTTGTAGATCCCATTCTACAGTGACCTGTGTGAGAAGCTGAATGCTGGTGAGAACTGCTCTATCTTGGTGGGTTACTCTGCTGTGTACAAGGTCTGCTTCGGCATGGCCTGCTTCTTCTTCTTCTTCTGTATCTTCACCCTACGAGTCAACTCTGCCACCGGCTGCCGCGCCGCCATACACAATGGGTAAGTGTGTGTGTGTGTGTGTGTGTGTGTGTGTGTGTGTGTGTGTGTGTGTGTGTGTGTGTGTGTGTGTGTAGTGACGTTTATGTCTCTCTCTCTCTCTCTCTCTCTCTCTCTCTCTCTCTCTCTGACAGGTTTTGGTTCCCGAAGTTCATAGTGTTGTTGGCCTGCTGTGTTGGAGGATTCTTCCTGCCAGAGCAGGACACCTTTCTGGAAGGTATGGACCCTTATATCCTTCTCCTGTCTATAGTCTTTGTTCTCTCAGAGGGGACTGAGACCGTAGCCCTGCTCTGCTCTATCACACTGTGGAGTCTCAAATCTCTGTCACCTATACTTACCTGTAGAGGTCAGCGTGACTGTCCTTGACTTGTAATGCCTTTCCTTAACCAGCTTTGAGAGAAGAGAGAATGGAAATAAAGAGAGAGAAAGAGAGGAGAGGGAGTCTGTTATCTGCTCCCTTCAGAGGAGAGGACCCTTTAGTTACCGTGTGTATGTGTGCCTGAGAATCTAGTCCCTGTGGTTGTCTATGCGATGACAACACACGAGGAGTTATGCAGCAGCTAAGTGTGCACATCCTGCAGAACATATGGAACAAGAGATTAGATATTTGATGGTTAGCTTTGCAATACTTTAAATGTGCGATCACCCTCCCTCCCTCTGTCTCTCTCCCCCGCCTCTCTCTCTACTCCTCTCTCTCTCCTGCCTCTCTCTCTCTACTCCTCTGTCTCTCTCCCCTGCCTCTCTCTCTCTCTACTCCTCTGTCTCTCTCTCCCCTGCCTCTTTCTCTCTACTCCTCTGTCTCTCTCCCCTCTTTACCCCTGACTCTGTCTCTCTTCCCTCCTCTCTCTCTCTCTCTCTCTCTCTCTTTCTCTCTCTCTCATTCTCTATCAACCTCTCTCCCCCTCCTCTCTCCCTCTGTCTCCCTTCCCTCCACTCTATCTCTCTCCCTGGCCCCTCCTCTCTCTCCTCCCCTCAGTGTGGAGGTATGTGGGAGCTGTAGGGGGGTTTCTCTTCCTGCTGATCCAGCTCATGCTGCTGGTGGAGTTTGCCCACAGATGGAACACTAATTGGTGAGAACAGCAACACTTCTAATAAAGCTCTCTTTCTCCTACAGCCTTTCTTTCTGTCCTCAGCCAAAACAGTCACATGTGAATGCATGAAGACAGAGAGAGAGAAACAGGGAGGAAGAAAGAGAAACAGAGGGAGAGACAAAGAGATAGTGGGATAGAGAGAGAGAGACACAGGGAGAGGGAGAGAAACAGGGAGAGAGAGAGAGAAAGAGAGTGAGAGAGAGAAAGAGAGTGAGAGAGCAACATAGAGGGAGAGAGAGCGACACAGAGGGAGAGAGAGAGACACAGAGGGAGAGAGAGAGAAACAGAGGGAGGGAGAGAGAGAAACACCCGCCCAAACGCCATCCTGCGACCTAAGAGGTATGTATCAGATGCTCAACATGCTCTGCTCACACCTACTGTGACAATATGGAACACAACGCTTTTACTATCTCATCCTGGAATATACAAGGTCTGAGGTCATCTGCCTTTGGCGTAAAGACCCGGAACCCAGACTTCATTAAAGAAATTGGAAATATAGACATTGTCATCTTACAAGAAACATGGTATAAAGGAGATGGACCCACTAGTTGCCCTCTTGGTTACAGAGAGCTGGTAGTCCCACCCACCAAACTACCAGGTGGTAGTTTACCAGACTACCAGACTCAGGGGTTATGCTATTTTGGGGGGTATGCTAATACTAGTCTGTGGCGACCTAAATGCCAGAACTGGGCAAGAACCCTAAGCACACAGGGGGACAAACACCTACCTGGAGGTGACAGCATTCCCTCCCCCATATTCCCACCTAAACACAACTATGACAACATAACACAGCAAAATCACACTCTACTTGAGCTATGCTCAAACATGAGGCATCAAAGCCAAAGGAACTGAATAAAATTAAGAAATGTTATAGATGTGAGGATGTGTGGAAATCTAGCAAAAAACAATTAGGCAACAACAAATTCAAACCTTTCTAGACAATTTCACTGTAATAGTGAAGTTGTGAACTTGGCAGTAGAAAACATAAACACTATATTTGACCTTTCAGCTTCCCTAACAAATCTAAAAATGTCAAGCAGACAACCTAAGAAAATTAACAATGACAAATGATTTGATGAAGAATGCAAAAACCTAAGAAAGAAATTGAGAAACCTGTCCAACCTAAAACATAGAGACCCAGAAAACCTGAGCCTACACCTTCACTATGGTGAATCACTAAAACAATACAGAAATACACTATGGAAAAAGAAGAAACAGCATCTCAGAACTCAGCTCAATATATTTGAAGAATCCATAGAATCTAACCACTTCTGGGAAAATTGTAAAACTAAACAAACAACACGCAGAGTTATCTGTCCAAAACAGAGATGTGTGGAAAAACACTTCTACAATCTTTTTGGCTTTATAACAAAGAACAGCAAAAACCTATACAGTTGAAGTCGGAAGTTTACATACACCTTAGCCAAATACATTTAAACTCAGTTTTTCACAATTCCTGACATTTAATCCTGGTAAAAATTCCCTGTTTTAGGTCAGTTAGGATCACCACTTTATTTTAAGAATGTGAAATGTCAGAATAATAGTAGAGAGAATGATTTATTTCAGCTTTTGTTTCTTTCATCACATTCCCAGTGGGTCAGAAGTTTACATACACCCAATTAGTATTTGGTAGCATTGCCTTTAAATGATTTAACTTTGGTTAAATGTTTCGGGTAGCCTTCCACAAGCTTCCCACAATAAGTTGAGTGAATTTTGGCCCATTCCTCCTGACAAAGCTGGTGTAACGGAGTCAGGTTTGTAGGTCTCCTTGCTCTCACACGCTTTTTCAGATCTGCCAACACATTTTCTATAGGCTGGAGGTCAGCGCTTTGTGATGGCCACTCCAATACCTTGATTTTGTTTTCCTTAAGCCATTTTGCCACAACTTTGGAAGTATGCTTGGGGTCATTGTCCTTTTGGAAGACCCATTTGCGACCAAGCTTTAAGTTCCTGATGTCTTGAGATGTTGCTTCAATATATCCACATAATTTTCCTCCCTCATGACGCCATCTATTTTGTGAAGTGCACCAGTCCCTCCTGCAGCAAAGCACCCCCACAACATGATGCTGCCACCCCCGTGCTTCACGGTTGGGATGGAGTTCTTCGGCTTGAAAGCCTCCCCATTTTTCCTCCAAACATAACGGTGGCCATTATGGCCAAACAGTTATATTTTTGTTTCATCAGACCAGAGGACATTTCTCCAAAAAGTACGATCTTTGTCCCCATGTGCAGTTGCAAACTGCAGTCTGTCTTTTTTTATGGCGTTTTTGGAGCAGTGGCTTCTTCCTTACTGAGCGGCCTTTCATGTTATGTCGATATAGGACTTGTTTTACTGTGGATATAGATAATTTTGTACCTGTTTTCTCCAGCATCTTCACAAGGTCCTTTGCTGTTGTTCTGGGATTGATTGGCACTTTTCGCGACAAAGTACATTCATCTCTAGGAGGCAGAACGCGTCTCCTTCCTGAGCGGTATGACGACTGCATGGTCCCATGGTGTTTATACTTGCATACTATTGTTTGTACAGATGAACGTGGTACCTTCGGGTATTTGGAAATTGCTCCCAAGGATGAACCAGACTTTTGGAGGTCTACAATTTGTTTTCTGAGGTCTTGGCTGATTTCTTCTGATTTTCCCATGATGTCATGCAAAGAGGCACTGAGTTTGAAGGTAGGCCTTGAAATACATCCACAGGTACACCTCCAATTGACTCAAATTATGCCAATTAGCTTATCAGAAGATTCTAACGTCATGACATCATTTTCTGGAATTTTCCAAGCTGTTTGAAGGCACAGTCAACTTAGCCTATCTTAGCTTAGCTTATCTTCTGACCCACTGGAATTGTGATACAGTGATTTATAAGTGAAATAATCTGTCTGTAAACAATTGTTGGGAAAATCATTTGTGTCATGCACAAAGTAGAGGTCCTAACCGACTTGCCAAAACTATAGTTTGTTAACAAGAAATTTGCAGAGTGGTTGCAAAATGAGTTTTAATGACCCCAACCTAATTGTATGTTAACTTCCGACTTCAACTGTACATGATCAAATACAAATCTTAGAAACAACTATTCAAGACTACCAGAACCCACTGGATTGTCCAATTACATTGAATGAACTACAGGACAAAATACAAGCCCTCCAACCCAAAAAGGCCTGTGGTGTTGATGGTATCCTAAATTAAATTATAAAATATACAGACCACAAATTCCAATTGGCTGTACTTAAACTCTTTAACATCATCCTCAGCTCTGGCATCTTCCCCAATATTTGGAACCAAGGACTGATCACCCCAAATTTGACCCCATTAACTACCAGGGGATATGCGTCAACCGCAACCTTGGGGAAATCCTCTGCATTATCATTAACAGCAGACTTGTCACGCCCTGACCATAGAGAGCCCTCGGCGTTCTCTGTGGTGTTTTAGGTCAGGGCGTGACTCGGGGGTGTTCTAGTTGTTATATTTCTGTGTTGGTGTTTTGGTATGGTTCCCAATTAGAGGCAGCTGATTATCGTTGTCTCTAGTTAGGGATCATACTTAAGTTTATTCCCACCTGTTTTGTGGGATATTGTTTGTGTTAGTGTTTTGAGCACTACGGCTTTCACGGTCGTGTTATGTTTATTGTTTTTGTAGTTTCACTGTGTAATAAAGTATGTGGAACTCAACTCAAGCTGCGCCTTGGTCCGTTCCTATCGACGATCTTGACAAGACTGGTACATTTTCTCAGCGAAAACGATGTACTGAGCAAATGTCAAATTGGCCTTTTACAAAATTACCATACGACGGACCACGTATTCACCCTGCACGCCCTAATTGAGAAACAAACCAAAACAAAGGCAAAGTCTTCTCATGCTTTGTTGATTTTTTAAAAGCTTTCAACTCAATTTGGCATGCGGGTCTGCTATACAAGTTGATGGAAAATGGTATTGAGGGAAAACATACAATATTAGAAAATCCATGTACACATTGGCAAAAAACACAAACATTTCTTTCCACAGGGCCGGGGGGTGAGACAGGGATGCAGCTTAAGCCCCACCCTCTTCAACTTATATATCAACGAATTGGCGAGGGTACTAGAACAGGCTGCAGCACCTGGCCTCACCCTATTAGAATCTGAAGCCAAATGTCTACGGTTTGCCGATGATTTGGTGCTACTGTCCCCGACCAAGGAGGGCCTACAGCAACACCTAGATCTTCTGCACAGATTCTATCAGACCTGGGCCTTGACAGTAAATCTCAGTCAGACAAAAATAATGGTGTTACAAAAAAGATCCATACCTCGGCCTAAACATCATCACCACAGGTAACTTCCACAAAGCTGTGAACAATCTGCGAGACAAGGCAAGAAGGGCCTTCTATACAATCAAAAGGAAAATAAAATTTGACATACCAATTAGGATCTGGCAAAAAAATACTTTAATCAGTTATAGAACCCATTTCCCTTTATGGTTGTGAAGCCTGGGGTCCGCTCACCAATCAATAATTCACAACATGGGACAACACCAAATTGAGATTCTGCATGCAGAATTCTGCAAAAATGTCCTGTTAACAACGTAAAACACCAAGTAATGCATGCAGAGCAGATTTAGGCCAATTACCGCTAATTATCAAAATCCAGGACAGAGCCATTAATTAAATTCTACAACCACCTAAAAGGAAGCGATTCCAAAACCTTCCATAACAAAGCCATCACCTACAGAGAAATTAACCTGGAGAAGAGCCCCCTAAGCAAGCTGGTCCTGGGGCTCTGTTCACAAACACAAACAGACCCCACAGAGCCCCAGGGCAGCAACACTAGACCCAACCAAATCATAAGAAAGCAAAAAGATAATTACTTGACAGATTGGAAAGAATTTACAAAAAAACTGAGCAAACTAGAATGTTATTTGGCCCTAAACAGAGAGTACACAGTGGCAGAGTACCTGACCACTGTGACTGACCCAAAATTACGGAAATATTTGACTACGTAGACCGCCAAAGGCAGACCTGATTCTCAAGAGAAGACAGGCTATGTGCACACTGCCCACAAAATGAGATGGAAACTGAGCTGCACTTCCTAACCTCCTGCCAAATGTATGACCATATTAGAGACACATATTTCCCTCAGATTGCGCAGACCCACAAAGATTTCGAAAACAAATCCAATTTGTGTGCAAACACAGCAGCAAGATTTGTGACCTGTTGCCACAAGAAAAGGACAACCAGTGAAGAACAAACACCATTGTAAATACAACCCATATTTGTGTTTATTTATTTCTCCTTTTGTGCTTTAACTATTTGCACATCGTTACAACACTTGACAGTATATGGATATAATATGACATTTGAAATGTCTTTATTCTTTTGGAACTTTTGTAAGTGTAGTATTTACTGTTCACTTTTTATTGTTTATTTCACTTTTGTTAATTATCTATTTCACTTGCTTTGGCATATGTAAACATATGTTTCCCATGGCAATAAATTGAAATTGAATTGAGAGAAACAAAGGGAGAGAGAAACAGAGGGATAGAGAGAGGAACAGAGGGAGAGAGAGAGTCTTGTGGTATACGGGACAAGGGAGGGGTTGGTCAGTGTCCAGTTTTCAGACAGGATGCACATGGCAGAGGAGGGTATGCTCACAGTTTCCTCTCCCCTCTGAGACACGCACACACACACACACACACACGCACACACACACACACACACACACAGTAGCAATTAGCATGAAAGGGGACCATTTTAAAGGTTGTTTTTATATTTTCACTAACTGGGAATGTCTTTTTGTGTGTGTGCCTGGGTGGAGGGGACGCTCTGGTCGGCTTGCCTGAGTAAAAGTACTACGAATGTGGAAAATCTGCCAGCAACCCTACACCTGTCTTTTAGTATCCTCAGGAATAAAATATAGCAATCTCCTCTCTCTCTTCCTCTCATTTCCTTACCCTACCTCCCCCTCTCTCTTCCTCTATTTTCCTTACCCTACCTCCCCCGCTCTCTTCCTCTCTTTTCCTTACCATACCTCCCCCTCTCTCTTCCTCTCTTTTCCTTACCCTACCTCCCCCTCTCTCTTCCTCTATTTTCCTTACCCTACCTCCCCCTCTCTCTTCCTCCCATCCTTCCCTCCCCCTCTCTTCCTCCCATCCTTCCCTCCCCCTCTTCCTCCAATCCTTCCCTCCTCTCTCTTCCTCCCATCCTTCCCTCCCCCTCTGTTCCTCCCATCCTTCCCTCCCCCTCTCTTCCTCCCATCCTTCCCTCCTCTCTCTTCCTCCCATCCTTCCCTCCACCTCTCTTCCTCCCATCCTTCCCTCCTCTCTCTTCCTCCCATCCTTCCCTCCTCTCTCTTCCTCCCATCCTTCCCTCCCCCTATCTTCCTCCCATCCTTCCCTCCTCTCTCTTCCTCCCATCCTTCCCTCCTCTCTCTTCCTCCCATCCTTCCCTCCCCCTCTCTTCCTCCCATCCTTCCCTCCTCTGTCTTCCTCCCATCCTTCCCTCCCCCTCTCTTCCTCCCATCCTTCCCTCCTCTCTCTTCCTCCCATCCTTCCCTCCCCCTTTCTTCCTCCCATCCTTCCCTCCCCCTCTCTTCCTCCCATCCTTCCCTCCTCTGTCTTCCTCCCATCCTTCCCTCCCCCTCTCTTCCTCCCATCCTTCCCTCCACCTCTCTTCCTCCCATCCTTCCCTCCTCTCTCTTCCTCCCATCCTTCCCTCCTCTCTCTTCCTCCCATCCTTCCCTCCCCCTATCTTCCTCCCATCCTTCCCTCCTCTCTCTTCCTCCCATCCTTCCCTCCTCTCTCTTCCTCCCATCCTTCCCTCCCCCTCTCTTCCTCCCATCCTTCCCTCCTCTGTCTTCCTCCCATCCTTCCCTCCCCCTCTCTTCCTCCCATCCTTCCCTCCTCTCTCTTCCTCCCATCCTTCCCTCCCCCTTTCTTCCTCCCATCCTTCCCTCCTCTCTCTTCCTCCCATCCTTCCCTCCTCTCTCTTCCTCCCATCCTTCCCTCCCCCTCTCTTCCTCCCATCCTTCCCTCCTCTGTCTTCCTCCCATCCTTCCCTCCCCCTCTCTTCCTCCCATCCTTCCCTCCTCTCTCTTCCTCCCATCCTTCCCTCCCCCTTTCTTCCTCCCATCCTTCCCTCCACCTCTCTTCCTCCTATCCTTCCCTCCTCTCTCTTCCTCCCATCCTTCCCTCCCCATCTCTTCCTCCCATCCTTCCCTCCTCTGTCTTCCTCCCATCCTTCCCTCCCCCTCTCTTCCTCCCATCCTTCCCTCCTCTCTCTTCCTCCCATCCTTCCCTCCCCCTTTCTTCCTCCCATCCTTCCCTCCTCTCTCTTCCTCCTATCCTTCCCTCCTCTCTCTTCCTCCTATTCGTCCCCCCTCTTTAGGAGTTCAGGTGTGAAGGACAACCGTCTGTGGTATGGGGCGCTGGCTCTGGCCACCTTGGTGTTGTTCAGTGTCGCCGTAGGAGCTGTGGTGTTCATGGCTCTGTTTTACACACACTCTCAGGCCTGTCTGCTCAACAAGGTGTTCCTGGGGGTCAACGGCAGCCTCTGTTTCATAGTCACTATGCTGGCTATATCTCCCTTCATACAGAGACGTGAGTACACACACACACACACACACACACACACAAACAGGGACACACACACATACAGTAACAGTCCATCTGTTCTCCTCCAGTCCAGCCTAAGTCTGGCCTGCTCCAGCCAGGAGTGATCAGTGTGTACGTCATGTACCTCACCTTCTCAGCCTTCTCCAGCAAGCCCAAAGAGAGTAAGTATACCGGAGGCTCAGCCCATAGCGTTCTAGTGTTTCATTGCCTATATGAATTGCCTATTAACAGGTTTCATGTGTTTGCATTTTGTTAATTTACACTTTAAATGCCTCCATGAATGCTATGCTCTGTTTGGCCCAATGTGCCTCTTACAGTATTAACATCATCCTCTTATTACTCTTCTTTCTCTCTCTCTCTTTCTCTGTATAGTGTTGGAGGTTAATGGGGTGAATACGACAGTGTGTGTGTTCCCTTTCAACTCTGGTTCAGAGAGCGACAAGAGGATCGTAACAGGAGTGGGAACTGTCATCCTGTTCGGCTGTGTGCTCTACTCCTGGTAAGACACACACCCCGTGTTGCTTTCACCTATCCCCTGTTTTTAGATCTGTCCAGAGAAGAGAGGGGGCTGTGTTTTTAGACTTTTTGCAGTGAGGTAATTTGTTATTGACTGGAGGAAAAGTGAGATTGTTTCTGATTGGCTGGGGCTGTTGAGAGGGTTCGTGTGATTGGCTGAATCTGTTGAGAGGGTGTGTGTGATAGCCTGGATTTGTAGTTAGGGTGTCCACATGTGTTTCACATTAAGCTCAGACATACAGCTTATCCTGTGTTCATCTCTGTGAAAGACTTCAGCTATTCTCAACCAGAAATGTATGGAAAAATGTAGGCTTGGGCGGTATCCAGATTGTCATGCCTTCATACCGACCTTGTGCCATTCCTGGGATATTCTGTAATACCAGCACTGAACACAAGGGGCGCTGCTTTCAAACCCCACTGATACTCTGTAATCCTAAGGTTAGCGATGCTAACAAGTACATATAAAATCCCATAGAGAATGCTAAGTAAATGCAATGATAACGAGTGGATTGCAAACATTTTGTACAGTTTCTAACCTATACAAGTCACTCAAAAATGCTCAAAACAAATATTAGCCAGCAAGGCTCTTGATCCAAGAGGGGATTGTCTGCTGTTACCAAGCAAATGCTTGAATTTGGAAGAAGCTAACCACTTAGCTAGATAGTTAACAAGCTACTAAATTTGCAAACCAATACACAACTGCAGAGCATTTAGCACATTTTAGACAGTTAACTTAATAGTTATGAGATATCTAGCTGGCAATTTAGTTGTGAAATCCATACTGTAATTAGATCACCTGACACATGTTGCACAACAGTGAGTGACTCACAAGGCTCCGGTCTCTCGTTGTTGTGTGCTTGTAAACAAACACCACGTGACATGTGACTGGGGACTACTGTAAGCTTCATAATAATGTGACAGGTGATATGAAAAAACACAATGTTATTTTTTTATAAAGTTTACAAAAGTTGACTGCAGGTATTTACTTTAAAGGTAGAATTCAAATGGAATTCAACACTTCAAAGAAATTGTTTCCATGGTATTGATGGTATTACAAAACCATTCCGTGGCTTTTTCCAAATACCCCAGTATGTGGTATATACGGTATATCGCCCAAGCCTAGAAAATGTCTTCTGACAGATTTGTAATCGGTGTGTGTGTGTGTTTGTGTGTGTGTGTGTGTGTGTGTGTGTGTGTGTGTAGTTTGACGTCCACCACCAGACGGAGCTCTGCAGCGATGCGTGTGATTAGGAACAGCGTGCCTGAGACTGAAGTAAGACCATCCACGAACACACACACACACACACATTACAGATCTGTCAGAATACATTTTTCCAGTTATTTGTGGTCCAGCCAATCACACACATCCTTTCAACAGCTGTGTGTGTGTCTGCACCAGAGTATGTGGGCAGAGTTGAGCGGTCGGAATACCCCTCCTCACTCACAGGAGAAAAAAAATGCTGCTCCAAATTCAAATTCACTAAAATCACCATTTAACCAACACCATCTATTATTGTGACTACCTGGACCTACCATTTGGTTTTGAAGTATTGGAACCAAACCATATGATTTGAATGAAAAATATTTTAATAAATAACAAACTGTGACTGTCAGAAGTGCTCATCATTTCAAATAGGCTACATGTCTTAGCATATACAGCATAATTAAGCAAGGCTCTTGATAAGCATATATAGTGCCTTTGGAAAGTATTCAGACCCCTTAACGTTTTCCACGTTTTGTTACTTTACAGACTTCATTTAAAATGAATTAAATAAAGAATGTTCCTCATCAATCTACACACAATAACCCATAATGACAAAGCAAAAACAGGTTTTTATAAATATTTGCAAATGTATAAAAAATAAAAACAGAAAGACCTTATTTACATAAGTATTCAGACTCTTTGCTATGAGACTTGAAATTGAGCTCAGGTGCATTCTGTTTCCATTGATCATCCTTGAGATGTTTCTACAACTTGATTAGAGTCCAACTGTGGTAAATTAAATGGATTGGACATGATTTGGAAAGGCACACACCTGTCTATATAAGGTCCCACAGTTGACAGTGCATGTCAGAGCAAAAACCAAGCCATCGCGTCAAAGGAATTGTCCGTAGAGCCCCGAGACAGAATTGTGTCGAGGCACAGATCTGGTGAAGGGTACCAAAACATTTCTGCAGCGTTGAAGGTCCCCAAGAACACAGTGGCCTCCATCACTCTTAAATGGAAGAAGACTCTTCTGAGAGCTGGCTGCCTGGCCAAACTGAGCAATTGAGGGAGAAGGGCCTTGGTCAGGGAGGTTACCAATAACTCTATGGTCACTCTGACAGAGCTCTAGAGTTCCTATGTGGAGATGGGAGAACATTCCAGAAGGTCAACCATCTCTGCAGCACTCCACCAATCAGGCCTTTATGGTAGAGTGGCCAGAGACGGAAGCCACTCCTCAATAAAAGCACATGACAGCCCGCTAAAGACTCTCAGACCATGAGAAACAAGATTCTCTGGTCTGATGAAACCAAGATTAAACTCTTTGGCCTGAATGCCAAGTGTCACACCTGGAGGAAATCTGGCACCATCACTACGGTGAAGCATGGTGGTGGCAGCATCATGCTGTAGGGAAGTTTTTCAGCGGCAGGGACTTGGAGACTAGTCAGGATCGAGGCAAAGATGAATGGAGCAAAGTAGAGAGAGATCCTTGATGAAAACCTGCTCCAGAGCACTCAGGACCTCAGACTTGCGTGAAGGTTCACCTTCCAACAGGACAACCACCCTAAGCACACAGCCAAGACAACACAGGAGTGGCCTCGTGACAAGTCTCTGAATGCCCTTGAGAGGCCCAGCCAGAGCCTGTACTTGAAGCTGATCGAACATACCTGTGTGTTTTATCAGTTTCTTTATGAAAATATTTAGTGAACTCCATGACAGTAGCTAAAGAAAGGGGCTATAGCAGCACACAAGTGGACTAGAAATGCATGCTGGGCCAGGATTTTTTTTTTTACCTTTATTTAACTAGGGAAGTCAGTTAAGAACAATTTCTTATTTTCAATGACGGTCTAGGAACAGTGGGTTAACTGTCTGTTCAGGGGCAGAACGACAGCTCGGGGATTTGTCCAACACTCTAACCACTTGGCTACCCTGCCGCCCCGGAATGCCCTGAGCTCGTGAAGTGAAGTGAGTGCTACTGGAGCGGGCGAAAAGGCCGACCCTCCAGCCTTTGGGAAACTCACTCTGGGCTCCAGTCGAATTGGGCACACTCCACTCCTCGCTCCGCTCCAGCTCGGCTCACATGCTCTGGTGTGCATGTGTGCGTTTAGTGTAAGGGCTATGTATAGTTGATTAGTTGATACATTCCTGTACAAGTACTAACTCACCTCAATCCGGCAGAGAGCGCGCTGCTGTTTCTGCTTTGGAGATGACACAGGTAAACACAAACATATTCGTTCTCTCCCTCTCTTTCTCCTTCTCTCACTGCTTTCTGTATAAAATACCATCGCTCTCAGTATTCTACTGTACTACTGTAACACCACCAGAAACAGGCAGTGTTCTTGTATATTCTCTCATACACATAGTAACAGTGAAGATGCAGGAACAGCATTGGTCAGTAAACAGAAATGATGTCAGTGTTACCAGGAGGAGACTATGACTGGTGGTTGGAGATAGACTAGTCAGATAGTAGTAGTAGTAGTAGAACTGAGGGAAGGCTGCAGCTGCCCTCTGGCGGGGTAAAGCAGCACTGCAGCCAGGGAAATAACAGCGCAGAGCATGTCACTTCATTTATGAATGTATTATACAGATATTTGGGGGGGGGGGGGGGGGGGGGGAGAATAACAAGTGTACAATTAAGAACAATACATTTGATTTAAAAAAAAACTTAAGCCCTTCTCAGTAGACATAGTAATTTTCAGAGAGTTTCCTGTCCTGCAAAGCGGAGAGAGAGAAATAAGAGGTTAGAGACCAGGAAAAAGGAAGGAAAACAGGAATATTAGTGAGAGTTTTATTGGATAGAGCCGAGTTTATCGTGATGATAATAATGATTTTAACAACGGTTTTCTTTTCATCATAAGTGTTATATGTAATGTTGCTGTGGTGTTGTGGTTGTGTTGACTGATGTAAGGTCGTAATTAAGTTGCTGTGATCAATCAGTCAAATGCATTTATAAAGCCCTTTTAACATCAGCAGTCGTCACAAAGTGCTGATACAGAAACCCAGCCTAAAACCCCAAAGAGCAAGCAATGCAGATGAAAAATTCCCTAGACAGGCATGAACCTAGGAAGAAACCTAGAGAGGAACCAGACTCTGTGGGGTGGCCAGTCCTCTTTTGGCTGTGCCGGGTGAAGATGATAAGAGTACATTGTCATTAAGGCCAGATCGTTCTTCAAGATGTTCAAACGTTCCTAGATGACCAGCAGGGTCAAATAATAATCACAGTGGTTATAGAGGGTGCAACAGGTCAGTACCTCAGGAGTAAATGTCAGTTGGCTTTTCATAGCCGAGCATTCAGAAGTCGAGACAGCAGGTGCGGTATAGAGAGAGGGAGAGAGAGAGAAGGTCAAAACAGCAGGTCCGGGACAAGGTAGCACGACCGGTGAACAGGTCAGGGTTCCATAGCCACAGGCAGGACAGCAGAAATTGACAGCAGCACAACCAGGGGGACTGGGGACAGAGTCAGCCAGGAGTTGTCAGGCCAGGTAGTCCTGAGGCATGGTCCTAGGGCTCAGGTACTCCAGGAGAGAGAAAGAGAGAGGGATGGGATGGGGAGAATTAGAGGGAGCATACCTAAGGTCACACAGGACACCAGATTAAACAGGAGAATTACACCAGATAGGACAGACTGACCCTAGCCCCCTGGGACATATACTATTGCCACATAGAAACTGGACACCGAGACCAGGGGTGGGGTGGTTGTGATTGTGTTGTGACTATGATGTAAGGTCGTAATAACGTTGCTGTGATTTTGTGGTTGTGGTTATGATGTAAGGTCGTAATAACGTTGCTGTGATGTTGTGGTTGTGACTATGATGTAAGGTCATAATAACGTTGCTGTGATGTTGTGGTTATGAATATGATGTAAGGTTGTAATAATGACGCTGTGAAGTTGTGGTTATGACGTAAGATTGTAATAACGTCGCTGTGATGTTGTGGTTGTGACTATGATGTAAGGTCGTAATAACGTTGCTGTGTTGTTGTGGTTGTGACTATGATGTAAGGTCGTAATAACGTTGCTGTATTGTTGTGGTTCTGTTGTCCAGATGACTATGATGAGGAGCAGACTGGAGGAGGACAAAATGTTTTATACGATGAGAGACAGGGAACCATCTACAGCTACCCCTACTTCCACTTTGTCTTCTTCCTGGGTTCACTCTACGTCATGATGACTGTCACAAACTGGTTCCAGTAAGTAGCAGAGTTACTGTGGAAACCCTTACTACTAGCAGAGTTACTGTGGAAACTCTTACTACTAGTAGAGTTACTGTGGAAACCCTTACTACTAGTAGAGTTACTGTGGAATCCCTTACTACTAGTAGAGTTACTGGGGAAACTCTTACTGCTAGTAGAGTTACTGTGGAAACCCTTACTACTAGTAGAGTTACTGGGGAAACTCTTACTGCTAGTAGAGTTACTGTGGAAACCCTTACTACTAGTAGAGTTACTGGTGAAACTCTTACTACTAGTAGAGTTACTGTGGAAACCCTTACTACTAGTAGAGTTACTGTGGAAACCCTTACTACTAGTAGTGTTACTGTGGAAACTCTTACTACTAGTAGAGTTACTGTGGAAACCCTTACTACTAGTAGAGTTACTGTGGAAACCCTTACTACTAGTAGAGTTACTGGGGAAACTCTTACTACTAGTAGAGATACTGGGGAAACTCTTACTGCTAGTAGAGTTACTGTGGAAACCCTTACTACTAGTAGAGTTACTGGGGAAACTCTTACTACTAGTAGAGATACTGGGGAAACTTACTGCTAGTAGAGTTACTGTGGAAACCCTTACTACTAGTAGAGTTACTGGGGAAACTCTTACTACTAGTAGAGATACTGGGGAAACTCTTACTGCTAGTAGAGGTACTGTGGAAACCCTTACTACTAGTAGAGTTACTGGGGAAACTCTTACTACTAGTAGAGATACTGGGGAAACTCTTACTGCTAGTAGAGTTACTGTGGACACCCTTACTACTAGTAGAGTTACTGTGGAAACCCTTACTACTAGTAGAGTTACTGTGGAAACCCTTACTACTAGTAGAGTTACTGTGGAAACCCTTACTACTAGTAGAGTTACTGTGGAAACCCTTACTACTAGTAGAGTTACTGTGGAAACCCTTACTACTAGTAGAGTGACTGTGGAAACCCTTACTACTAGTAGAGTTACTGTGGAAACCCTTACTACTAGTAGAGTTACTGTGGAAACCCTTACTACTAGTAGAGTTACTGTGGAAACCCTTACTACTAGTAGAGTTACTGTGGAAACCCTTACTACTAGTAGAGTGACTGTGGAAACCCTTACTACTAGTAGAGTGACTGTGGAAACTCTTACTACTAGTAGAGTTACTGTGGAAACCCTTACTACTAGTAGAGTTACTGTGGAAACTCTTACTACTAGTAGAGTGATTGTGGAAACTCTTACTACTAGTAGAGTGACTGTGGAAACTCTTGCTGCTAGTAGAGTTACTGTGGAAACCCTTACTACTTGTAGAGTTACTGTGGAAACTATTACTACTAGTAGAGTTACTGTGGAAACCCTTACTACTAGTAGAGTTACTGTGGAAACCCTTACTACTAGTAGAGTTACTGGTGAAACTCTTACTACTAGTAGAGTTACTGTGGAAACTCTTACTACTAGTAGAGTTACTGTGGAAACCCTTACTACTAGTAGAGTTACTGTGGAAACTCTTACTACTAGTAGAGTTACTGTGGAAACCCTTACTACTAGTAGAGTTACTGTGGAAACCCTTACTACTAGTAGAGTTACTGGGGAAGCTCTTCCTACTAGTAGAGATACTGGGGAAACTCTTACTGCTAGTAGAGTTACTGTGGACACCCTTACTACTAGTAGAGTTACTGTGGAAACCCTTACTACTAGTAGAGTTACTGGGGAAACCCTTACTACTAGTAGAGTTACTGTGGAAACCCTTACTACTAGTAGTTACTGTGGAAACCCTTACTACTAGTAGAGTTACTGTGGAAACTCTTACTACTAGTAGAGTTACTGGGGAAACTCTTACTACTAGTAGAGTTACTGTGGAAACCCTTACTACTTGTAGAGTTACTGTGGAAACTATTACTACTAGTAGAGTTACTGTGGAAACCCTTACTACTAGTAGAGTTACTGTGGAAACCCTTACTACTAGTAGAGTTACTGGGGAAACTCTTACTGCTAGTAGAGTTACTGTGGAAACCCTTACTACTAGTAGAGTTACTGGTGAAACTCTTACTACTAGTAGAGTTACTGTGGAAACTCTTACTACTAGTAGAGTTACTGTGGAAACCCTTACTACTAGTAGAGTTACTGTGGAAACTCTTACTACTAGTAGAGTTACTGTGGAAACCCTTACTACTAGTAGAGTTACTGTGGAAACCCTTACTACTAGTAGAGTTACTGGGGAAACTCTTCCTACTAGTAGAGATACTGGGGAAACTCTTACTGCTAGTAGAGTTACTGTGGACACCCTTACTACTAGTAGAGTTACTGTGGAAACCCTTACTACTAGTAGAGTTACTGGGGAAACCCTTACTACTAGTAGAGTTACTGTGGAAACCCTTACTACTAGTAGAGTTACTGTGGAAACCCTTACTACTAGTAGAGTTACTGTGGAAACTCTTACTACTAGTAGAGTTACTGGGGAAACTCTTACTACTAGTAGAGTTACTGTGGAAACCCTTACTACTAGTAGAGTTACTGGGGAAACCCTTACTACTAGTAGAGTTACTGTGGAAACCCTTACTACTAGTAGAGTTACTGTGGAAACCCTTACTACTTGTAGAGTTACTGTGGGAACCCTTACTACTAGTAGAGTTACTGTGGAAACCCTTACTACTAGTAGAGTTACTGTGGAAACCCTTACTACTAGTAGAGTTACTGGGGAAACTCTTACTGCTAGTAGAGTTACTGTGGAAACCCTTACTGCTAGTAGAGTTACTGGGGAAACCCTTACTACTAGTAGAGTTACTGTGGAAACCCTTACTACTAGTAGAGTTACTGTGGAAACCCTTACTACTAGTAGAGTGATTGTGGAAACTCTTACTACTAGTAGAGTTACTGTGGAAACTCTTACTACTAGTAGAGTTACTGTGGAAACCCTTACTACTAGTAGAGTTACTGTGGAAACTCTTACTACTAGTAGAGTTACTGTGGAAACTCTTACTGCTTGTAGAGTTACTGTGGAAACCCTTACTACTAGTAGAGTTACTGTGGAAACCCTTACTACTAGTAGAGTTACTGTGAAAATCTTACTACTAGTAGAGTTACTGTGGAAACCCTTACTACTAGTATAGTTACTGTGGAAACCCTTACTACTAGTAGAGTTACTGGGGAAACTCTTACTACTAGTAGAGATACTGGGGAAATTCTTACTGCTAGTAGAGTGATTGCGGAAACTCTTACTACTAGTAGAGTGACTGTGGAAACTCTTGCTGCTAGTAGAGTTACTGGTAAACTCTAATTATAGCTTCAGTTAGTAGAATAGTCACTAGGGAACTTTAATTATAGCTTCAGTTCGTAGAAGAGTCACTGGGGAACTCTAATTATAGCTTCAGTTCGTAGAAGAGTCACTGGGGAACTTTAATTATAGCTTCAGTTCGTAGACGAGTCACTGGAGAACTTTAATTATAGCTTCAGTTAGTAGAATAGTCACTGGAGAACTTTAATTATAGCTTCAGTTAGTAGAATAGTCACTGGACAACTTTAATTATAGCTTCAGTTCGTAGAAGAGTCACTGGAGAACTTTAATTATAGCTTCAGTTAGTAGAAGAGTCACTGGAGAACTTTAATTATAGCTTCAGTTCGTAGAAGAGTCACTGGAGAACTTTAATTATAGCTTCAGTTCGTAGAAGAGTCAATGGAGAACTTTAATTATAGCTTCAGTTTGTAGAAGAGTCACTGGAGAACTTTAATTATAGCTTCAGTTAGTAGAATAGTCACTGGAGAACTTTAATTATAGCTTCAGTTAGTAGAATAGTCACTGGAGAATTTTAATTATAGCTTCGTAGAAGAGTTAGCCTACTGTGGAAACTTTAACTAGGTCCCAGTTAGTTGTAGAGTTACTAGGGAAACTTTGTGTCTTTATTTATTCCACTAATTAAAATGTTGTGTAAAGCTAAGAGTATGCTATGTTTGTTTTCCCGTAGCTATGACAACCATAAGATAGAGAAGCTGCTGGATGGCAGTTGGTCTGTGTTCTGGATCAAGATGGCGTCCTGCTGGGTCTGTCTCATCCTCTACATGTGGACCCTGCTCGCCCCCATGGTCTGCCCCAAACGCTTCGAGGCCTAACACACACACATGCAGACACCGAAACACAGCCCAACATTATTTTCAGCTTTCTACATGGGTTTTTTGTGTTGCGTTTTGTTTTTAATGTTTTAGTGTTTTATATTGAATTTTTGACCAGTTATGAATACTTTAAGCTATTGTTGCCAGGAAGGCAGTTGATGTCTTTCATTTTTACTATTATTGATGTATGGGGTTACATTCAGGTTGGACTCATAGCTTGACTCTTGGGGGTGCCTAAAACAATGGGCTGGACTAATGTTCATACAATAATGTATGTGGCTCCCCATGGTCCAAGAGGTGCCCAGATTCTGTTATGGGAGTGTCCAGCACCAATATCATTTCCACCCTGTTTACATGTTTGCTTATATGTGTGATACCCATACTTGTCTCTGTTATTCTTTTATTCCCATGAAGAGAAGTTTCATTTTTCAGGCTCATACATCAGCTTGCTTGTTATTTTCTTGATTTTGTTTACCCCTTTTTCTCCCCAATTTCGTGGTATCTAATTGGTAGTTAGTCTTGTCTCATCGCTGCAACTCCCGTTCGGACTCGGGAGAGGCGAAGGTCGAGAACCGTGCGTCCTCCGAAACACAACCCAACCAAGCTGCTTCTTGACACAATGCCCACTTAACCCAGAAGCCAGCCTCACTGATGTGTCGGAGGAAACACCATACGCATTGCGCCCGGCCCGCCACAGGAGTCGCTTGTGAGCGATGGGACAAGGACATCCCTACCGACCAAACCCTCCCCTAACCCGGACGACGCTGGGCCAATTGTGCGCCGCCCCATGGGTCTCCCAGTCGCGGCCGGCTGCGACAGAGCCTGGACTTGAACCCAGAATCTCTAGTGGCACAGCTAGCACTGCGATGCAGTGCCTTAGACCACTGCGCCACTCGAGAGGCCCAGCTTGCTTGTTATTGAACCCTTTTGTAGAATACTTTTTCTATGCAATTAAACAAGCTGTTTTGATTTGATTTGTCTGTCTTTAGGTCACACAGTCATGTGAAACGTGTTAGTTAGGAGTAAATAGGATCGATTATATCAACGCTCCTTTTGAGGTAGAACTTTAAATGCCAGTCGTTTGTACACACACATTTATTGTACAGTTGTGTTTTCCAAATAGCAGAGCGCCGGCTGGCAGGTAGAGGACTGTGGGACCAGAGAGTCACTACTGTTGAAGGGAACTGCAATCATGGAGGGGAAAATCAACAGTTTGATTTAAAACGTTTGCCAAAGGTAGATCTCAGAAACAAGGAACAGACACGCTCAAGTTTTTCACCCGAGTATCTTCTCCCTCTATAACTGCTGCAATCCTCCAACTCCTCGGCCCTAGAAACGTGCTTGGTGTGCTCTGTGTTGCTGATGAAGGGTTACCTACAGAGCTCCTTTCGGGTGTGTGAAAATAGAAGGGGAAGGGGATATGGGCCATGAACCGGGACCTTAGTGTGTAGTGGTGGTTACTCAACACTGGTTGTTGATGTTATTGACTGAACAAACCCAGACTAAGACTTGCCTGACAGGGAGCAAGAAACTATTCTCCAGAACTCCAAACCATTCAGCTATTATGCTTTTCTGTTTTCATACTTACAAACCTACAGTATATAACCCTTTTGATACTAATATGAAATATGTACACTTTGGTTTAATATATTGGTATTTGTTGAAGAAAAACAACTTGAAAATTGTGATATTTAAGATGTATGTCTTTTTTTCCCTTAGATTTCAGATGAGATAAATATCAGTGGACTTTGCTGAATAGAATAATCAGATAACCCAATGAGCCAGCAGTTTGTTGATGCATATTTATGCCATAACGTTTCCACTGTGACTGAAGTTCCTTCACCTCAGCCGTTGTTATGAAGGGATTAAACCCGTCTGGAGGGATAGGATGTGTACAGGGTTAGGCTCCATTCATTATCCATTCAGTGATGCCATGGAGGGTTATTGGAATTTCAATTAAACAATGAAATGCTTCCATTAAAAGAAGTACAATAATTGTGAAATAGAATTTCCCTTTACTGAATGATGCTGAATTGACTGGAACCCTGGTGTAAAACATGTTGACTGATCACTTCCTTTTTGCTATTAGCAGATTCTGTCCACATGTCATTTCAGACGAGTTGTGTTTTTTATCCTGTCTCCTGTGGAGGATCCAGATAGACAGGACGTGGTGCTCTACTGCAGCTCAGCTCTACACCAACAGGTCAACCTCATGTTAACTCATTAGGGATCAAAACCAAGCCTTCTGATTGGGCTGTGTGCTGCCATACATGACATGTTGTGGTCCATTTTATGTTCTCCATTGTTAAGATGACCAATAGGTGTGTGCACAGGAGTGTGAGTGGAATGTGAGTGTGTTTGTCTCATTTTATTTGTACAAGAGCACTTGCGTTAGTGAGTTTTGCTCTGTGAAGAAAATTGAGTGTGTGTGTGTGTGTGTGTGTGTGTGTGTGTGTGTGTGTGTGCACGCGTGCATGTTTCCAAACACTGCTCGCACTAATTCTCTGTACACAATTTGATTTAGTCCTAAACACAAAAATAAAACGAACACCTTTTAATTTTGTCTTGTGTGTTTGTGTAAAGTGATCATTGATAGCCTCAGCTTGAAATACAGTGGCTTGGGGTAGATATCCCAATGCATTCTATTCAACAACAACTAGCAATATGTTCCATTTAGTAACACCAAACAAAAGACTCAGAGAGGGCGTTTTACCAAATGCTCAGAATATTTATTCATAGATTAACTGAACAAATAATGACATCTATTGAATGTAACGGATGATGGACATCGGTTGTTTTAATGTAAGAGCAGTCAATACCAGCTCCTTCATCTTTTTCCCTTGTCTATGTTTTCCTCCAATGGCAGAAATAGGAGAGACCCTAACTACAGTTTGAACCCCTAGATACAATAACCCTCACCTCAGATAGTAGACATATACAGGTTCACTACAATCTACATCAGTCTTTTAGTTGAACCAATTCCACATGTACAGTACAGTATAGCGTGTGTAGACACAGCATTAACAAGTCATGTCTGGAAGTCTGTTGCCCTGATGAGTAGACGTCAGTCTTCATACCAGGCAAAAGTCTAGCAGTAATAATAATGCTTTTATAAAAGGGATGATTGCTTGTGGAAAGCCCCTCTAAAAGCCTTGCTCCTCATAATGCCCCCCCGAAATGCACAATCTCCTCTCCTCCTTTTCTCCCCCTCTCTTCTCTGTCCCATCCTCATTTTTCTGTCCTCTAACACCCCCTCCCAATATCTCTTCTCTGTTCCTTCTCTCCTCTTCCACGCTCGGTGTGTTTATTCAGTGTTCTGGGCACTGTACTCCTGGTAATCTTCAGGGATGGTGTCTGTAGAGGGACAAACAGAACAGAGAGGTGTTGACTTAAACATCCTGTAGCAATGACAATACTTAGACAGCTTCTGTCCTATCAGAGTGCTGTGACCGGTGCTAGTCTCTGTATCTGTCTGCTAGTTGGCTGAGTGGGCTGTCACTCACCATTGCAGCGGTACTTGAGGTTGGACCAGATGATGTTTTCCTGGGAGAAACAGAAGACTCCCAGTCTCCCTCCTCGCATACTGTTGTCTATCTTCACCCCAGAGTCTGCTACCAGGTTGGGACCCTCATAGAAACGCGCCCTGAACAGAAAACACACATGGTTCAGAGTGTTTGTGTGGGTGTGTGTTAGTGGGTGTGTCGTCTCCAAACCCGACCCTAGCCTACACAGTGACTAAGGTCTGGTTTCAATTATGGACTCTAGGCATAGAGGAACTACCTCACTGGCTACATCACTACTTAATCTGCTTTAATCAAATACAAAATAGTAACTATCAAGATAGAGATCACGGAGGGTTTTTTAATGAGTGCATTTCGCAAGTGGCTACCTAAACTAAAACCACTGCAAAGATTTTTTGCCTGACGTAGTTCCTGTATGACAAAAGAGTCCATAATTTAAACCAGACCCTAGTCACTGTGTTGCCTAGTCACTATGTTGCCTAGTCACTGTGTTGCCTAGTCACTGTGTTGCCTAGTCACTGTGTTGCCTAGGGTCGAGTTTTCCAGACTGTAGTGTGTGGTTGTGTGTCTCTCACCTGATGTATCCAACCTGTGGTCTGTGCTGTAGATACCAGCGGTAGGACACCTTGTCCTTCCAACCCACGTTCCTCTTGTCCTTCCACAGCAGGCGTACCTGGTCGTTGGTGTCTCCTGTATGCCACAGGGAGTTCCTCAGATACTCCCCTGGACCTGTCTTAGACTTCACAGCCTGGAGGAGGGAGGGAGAGGTAGGACACGGTAACAAAGAAAGGTCAGAAGCCTTTTGAGATTGATTCAACTTTTATTTAACTAGGCAAGTCAGTTAAGAACAAATTCTTATTTACGATGACAGTCTACACCGGCCAACCCCGGACCAATTGTGCGCCGCCCTATGGGACTCCCAATCACAGCCGGTTGTGATACAGCCTGAATTCAAACCAGGGTGTTTGTGGTGACACCTCTAACACTGAGATGCAGTGCCTTAGACCGCTGCACCACTCATGAGCCCATGTAAATCAATCAAAATATATAGAGCCTTTTTACATCAGCAGACGTCACAAAGTGCTATACAGAAACACAACCTAAAACCCTAAACAGCAAGCAATGCAGATGTAGAAGCACAGTAGCATACACACACCCCTATACCTTCCCTAGATCTATAGGGCACCAGGTACACTAGCCATTATAGCATTGGGCCAGTAAACAAAAGATTGCTGGTTCGAATACCTGAGTCGACAAAGTAAAAAATCTGTCGATGTGTCCTTGGGCAAGGCACTTAACCCTAATTTGCTCCAGGGGCACGTACTACCATGGCTGACCCTGTCAAACTGCACCTATCTGGTGTATGTGACCATTTATTTGTATTTGTTACCTTGAGCTGTATGCCAGGCTCAGCCACAGCTCTGAAGGGTACAGCCTGCCAGTAGGTCTGCTCAGTCTGTTTCCACATGACCACATAGAAGGAGGAGGAGTCCTGGTAGCCGAAGATGAAGCCTGCATAGTCATCATCAGTCACCGTGTTCACGTGGAACGTCCCCTCAAAGTCCACCCCACTGAACGCTGTGTAGCCTACACACAGACACGCACACACATACACACAACACAGGCTTATTACATCAAATCAAATTGTATTTGTCACATACGCCAAATACAATACCACATACGCACAAATACCTTACCATGAAATGCTTACTTACAAGCCCTTAACCAGCAGTGCAGTTCAAGAAGAAAATATTTACCAAATAAACTAAAGTAAACAATTATAAAAAGTAACACAATAAAATAACAATATTAAGGCTATATACAGGGGTTACTGGTATCGAGTCAACGTGCGGGGGTACAGGTTAGTTGAGGTAATTTGTAGGTAGGGGTGAAGTGGCTATGCATAGATAATACACAGCGAGTAGCAGCAGTGTAAAAACAAAGTGGGGGGTCAATGTAAATAGTACGGGTGGATATTTGATTAATTGTTCAGCAGTCTTATTGCCTGGGGGGTAGAAGCTGTTAAGGAACCTTTTGGTCCTAGACTTGGCGCTCCGGTGACAATTTTGGGGGCTTTTCTCTGACACCGCCTGGTATAGAGGTCCTGGATGGCAGGAAGCTTGGCCCCAGTGAGGTACTGAGCCGTACGCACTACCCTCTGTGGCGTCTTACGCCTGAGCAGTTGCCATATCAGGCGTTGATGCAACCGGTCAGGATGCTCTCGATGGTGCAGCTGTATAACTTTTTGAGGATCTGGGGACCCATGCCAAATCTTTTCAGTCTCCTGAGGGGGAAAAGGTGTTGTCGGGCCCTCGTCACGACTGTCTTGGTGTGTTTGGACCATAATAGTTTGTTGGTGATGTGGACACCAAGGAACTTGAAGCTCTCGACCCGCTCCACTACAGCCCCAACAATGTCAACGGTGACTGTTCAGCCTGCCTTTTCCTGTAGTCCACGAACAGCTCCTTTGTCACACACACACACACTGAACAATGTGGGGCCTACACATACAGAGTGAGTGGCAGAGAGGGTGGACATCCGCCTGTCAAATGGGAACTAAGAGTTGTCTTACCTACAGCGAGGCCAGGGTCAGAGTTCATAGTCTGGACTATCTCCATACCCTGGGGAGAGAAGGAGAGAGAAAGTTATGATACTACAGATGACATACTAGAGAGTACTCCACTACCTACTGTACACAGCATAGATCAAACTTAATCAAATAACTCAATCGAGGATCGAATGGTGTACTTCATGCTCTTATTTTTGAATACTCTTTGACCCTACAACTGTTATTGTTACTCAATATCTGCTAGATGACTAAAATGTTAGCATGTTTAATGACGATAAGGTCACCTGGTTGAGAACCACCCAGTTGGGATCAATCTGGGCGTCACCCTCAGGGTCCAGTACCACCGTCTGATAGGCTCTGAAGTCTGTCAGGGTGACCTCAGCATTCTCTGGACAGTTGTCTATCCTGTCAATCACCTTGTCCTGGTCAAAGTCCCCTGCACACGCATCACCCACGCCGTCATCTGGAACACACACACACACATACGCCGGATTAGTGTACTGTACATTAATGCATTATTTAGCCAGCTAGGTCTTTGTGACACACACACATACACACACACACACACACACACGCACACTGAAGAACAACTAGACTAGAGAGAGCATTGCTATAATACAGCGGGAAGGAAGAGGATCAGTGTTGTGACTGACTATCCTCATCTGTCTGGTCAGGGTTGACCACCAGTCTGCAGTTGTCTGCTTGGTCCAGGATACCGTCGTTGTCATCGTCATCGTCACACTCGTCTCCCTGTCCGTCCTTATCTGTGTCCAGCTGGGAGGAGTTGATGACTGTAGGACAGTTGTCCTTAGTGTTCTGGTGACCGTCCCCATCACTGATAGAGAGGAGAGTCAAAGTCAACCCAGTACACTCACTATCAGTAAGATTCACTTCTAAAGGTGTGGATGTGTTTATAGAAGGATCTACCTGTCTATGTTGGTGTCACATGTGTCTCCTACAAGATCATCATCAACATCTGACTGTGGGAGAAGAAACATCAATATTATTCAATAATGTCATGAGGCTGCACTACCCTGATACTGGCTACATTAACAGTGGGTTTCAGTCTGGGGTTGGGGTAAAGGTTTGATATTTGGTAGGATATTTTACCTGTAGGTTGTGGTGCCATGGTTGTGTTGTGGTTGTGTTGTGTTGTAGTTGTGTTGTGGTTGTGTTGTGCAGTGTTGTGGTTGTGCTGTAGTTGTGCTATGGTTCTGTTGTGGTTGAGTTGTTGTTGTTTTACGGTTACCTGGTTGGGGTTGACCATGTCAGGACAGCTGTCACAGGCGTCTCCCACCCCATCGTTGTCTCTGTCCCTCTGGTCTAGGTTGGCCACACGCTGGCAGTTATCCAGAATGTTCTTCAGGCCTGACCACAAAAACACAAATACAGATAAAAACACAGACACAGTTATTTTTCTAGTCTGAGTGTTTAGTGTCCTCGGGCCCCAGATGACAGTGTTTGTTCAGGGCAGAGTTGAATAGTTTCCACTGGCTGCTGGCAGGGTTTATAATGTTGTTTTTTTTTTGCAGAGACAGACATGACCAAGTGTTAGAGGGGTAGACATGACCAAACGATCAAGAGGTTGGAGACCTGCCCCAGTGCACAGGCAGGAAACATCAAACGCACGCACACACACAAACACACACACACAATAAACCAGGGCACAGTTTCACTGCATCTGCCAATGGAACAAATGAGAGTTTAAAAAAAGAAGGTCATCTAGTAGCTAAAGAGCACAATTCCAAATGGATCAATTATATTGAGAAATGGGAACTCATTTAAATCAATGTTTTTACTAGTGTTTAGAACTTAATGAGGCGGAACCCTACCCCCAGCTCCTATTTTCCCTGTAAACAGATGAGCTAATAGGTAGCAGACTGACTGAAACAGACTGAAACAGAGAGGATGTGAATGGATTCAACAGATATGGCTCTGCTCTGTTGAAGACAGTGAAAATGTCTGGAACCGCTGGAGACAGGAGACTGTTTTCAACCAGACAGCTAGACTGACCTCAGACTAATTGTGGTTTTGGGAAAAACGTCATGGATAAAGACGTCTCGGTGTGAAAAAGTACTGCTACGATCCCTACCTTAAAATAAATCACTAGCTGTGGTAGAATTTCCTTCCGTCTCCAACTCTCTAATGACCAAAGCCTGGGGAAGGCACGTCAAAGCACACACACACACACACACACACACACACCGTCTCCATCCATGTCATCGTCACAGTCATCGCCTAGCCCGTCCTTGTCCGTGTCTCGTTGATCAGGGTTCTCCGTCGTCAAGCAGTTGTCACACGCGTCGCCATGGAGATCCTTATCGCTGTTCTTCTGGTTCACGTTAGGATGCAGCCAACAGTTATCCTGAGTTACACAGAGACAGAGTTACTGCACATGTTAAAGGTGTATCCTACTTGATTGTGAATGCACTATACCTGAAAGGTGTGTAACAGTTGTGTGCTTGTACCTCTATGTTAACGATGCCGTCGCTATCAGCGTCATCATCACAGGCGTCCCCGAGCCCGTCCCTGTCTGCGTCCTCTTGGCCAGAGTTAGGAACAAACATACAGTTGTCCTGGAAACAAACATGGAGGCTGCCTTACTATGGGGGAGAGAGAGAGGGTAAGAGGGAGGGAGAGGTAGAAGGAGAGGTAAAGAAGTAGATGGAGCTGGATTTTACCTTCTTACAGTTGTTGTCCCTGCACCTTAGCTTGTCGTCTGGGTAAGCATCGATGTCTGTGTCCTTCCCACACACATAGCCATTACCTGCCCACCCTATGTCACACTGATGGACGGAAGAGGAAAGGTTTTGGATTTGATCTTGGATTGACTGCGCATTAGTGTCACGTGTGTGTTCTCACCTCGCAGCTAACACTCCCGTCTCTCTCCACTACACACTGTGCATTGCTGTCACAGGGGTTGGGCTGGCCATTCCCACAGAGCCTCCCACCACTGCAGCCGCTCACCTGGTCCCCAGAGAAGCCACTCTTACACTCCCCACAACGGAATGAACCCTGGGAGAGACAACAAATACAGGCCCAGGCTTCATCTCAGGCCTATTATCAACAGGCTTGAATGGGAATATTCAAGCTGCTGTGACTCTTACCCTGGTGTTGTGGCAGTGAGAGTTGGCGGTGCAGCCTCCGTTGTCAGGAGGACCCTGGCATTCATCTATGTCATCACACACCTACCGACACACATGGAGAGGAATACACACACACACACACGGTAACCAGTGGTGTAGTGGTGCTTGGAGAAGTGGGTAAAAATTACCAAAGGGCCCACCCGATGAAGGAAAGGCGCCCTGTGTGAAAAATTCTGTGACAAACAGTGACATACACTCTGAATGACCTAAAATGATAAATCCCATATTGGTCTTTCACAGTCAGGCCAACCCAAGCTGTACTGTGCAAGTAGGCTGATAAATGAGGCTGTCAACTCGGTCAGAAATTCACAGGTTTCTGATTTTCCCTTTTGGGGGGTTCACTCTCAAAGTCTATTACATTTTTTTGGGGGGGGGGAATCAACAACATTTGATGTTCTAAGTTCACAACAATGTTTAAACCACATCAGGAGACCACTTTTGAGGTCTGGGAAAAATCTAAGACATTTAAATGTTTTGAGTGTATAGTACTGTTGTTTGGTTAGCAGTGTTTCTGTAGAGCACAAGTTGGCAAAACAAATGGCCACTGGATTGATGCAAATAGTCATGATATCATTCTGCCAGGTAGGCATGGGCTACAATGTAGCAAGTTAACATTTAATTGAGAAGGTTCTTGAGAACGCCATTCCATCCACCAGAAGACAATTAAGCCAATCATTAGCATCGCTATATATGTTTTACTTCATATTATTAGGCTTGTCTTGCGCTGCTTCAAAGCAGCCTATAGCCAAAAACCCACCATATAAACGTGGAGGTAATTCTTTTATAAAGACTTCCTCATATGCGCTCTCCTGTTCTATTGGTTTTCAAATTAACTTCCTTTCATTGTCTTGCAGGCAAAGGCATTATTGTAGTCATATTAGCAACCTATGATAGTTGTTGCATTCTAAATTACTAACGGATATTTCAATCTCTGCCCATGATACCGCTCGCATGTGTGGTGCGCATTATAGAACGTTTTTTACCCGCAAATTGCATTTTGGGACATTTGCGCGAAGCCATCTGCACATTTCTGTACTTAAAATGAGAATAAATAATAGTTGATCAACATATTAAGCTAAGCATTCTTTGAATCTGTTTCATCCGCCTTATTAATTGATACAGGCTATACCTCCACCACACTACTTTGATACTCATTGTGTGTATTAAGAAGAGAATATATGCAATGGCAACAGAAAAAGTGGGTCTATGGTGTATACCTGCATAATCCCTCCACTACACCATTGACTGTAACAAGGCAGCAGACAGCCTAGTGGGGCGGTAGGTAGCCTAGTGGTTAGAGCGTTGGACTTGTAACCGAAAGGTTGCAAGATTGAATCCCTGAGCTGACAAGGTAAAAGTCTGTCGTTCTGCCCCTGAACAAGGCAGTTAACCCACCGTTTCTAGGCCGTCATTGAAAATAAGAATTTGTTCTTAACTGACTTGCCTAGTTAAAAAGGTTAAAACATTTTTTTAAAACAGCAGCTCTCTTAAGTATAACACACTCTATACCATGTGCCTATTACTGTTCATCAGCAATTTGCACATGTGGTACCTGTTTGTGTGTGACTGTGTGGTACCAGCCTGTGTGACTGTGTGGTACCTGTTTGTGTGACTGTGTGGTATCAATTTGTGTGACTGTGTGGTATCAATTTGTGTGACTGTGTGATATCAATTTGTGTGACTGTGTGGTACCTGTTTGTGTGACTGTGTGGTATCAATTTGTGACTGTGTGGTACCTGTTTGTGTGACTATACGTCACCTGTTTGTGTGACTGTGCGTAGGACACTCCCACTCCGTTGATCTCAAGACCAGTGTATCCCAGAGGGCATCTCTCACAGTGGAACCCAGGAGCTGTGTTCACACACCTCACACCGGGGAAGCAGGGGTTAAACTGGCACTGCAACACACACACACACACGTTAGCGCTCACACCATACGCTGGGGAAGTAGGGGTTAAAGGTTAAACTGACCCGGTAACACACACACCCTACCTCGTTCACGTCATCACAGTGAACTCCGTCTCCAGTGTATCCGTCGGGGCAGGGGGCGCAGGTGAAGCGTCCTCCCTCGGCCGGGATACACATGTCCTGATTGAAACACATACCTGGACTACACTTGGACGGGCCTGACTGTGGACCTGTACCTGGGCCTGACGCCATGTTGCCACCCAGACCTACAGACAGAGACACACGCATGTATAATATAACATCACACACAACCTGAGTATCCTCAATCAGTATCAGTCTCATCAGTATCTGATCCGGTTTCAGTTGACAGCTAAAATAAGAGCATGCACATTAGGAAGTCATTCATTATCATCAGAAAGCATTAGTCCTAAGCGGTAACAGTAGCACTGTATTAGTAGTAATAGATCTAAGAGAACAGCTTACCACATGCCAGACACTCTGAGATGGTGTTTCTGAGGAATGTGGTCTCCTTAATCTTTTACGGGGGAAAGAAAATACCAGTTTACTGTAGACACAGAGAAAAAGACAAATGGCGGTGCCTTGAAAGGTGAGGGTACAACAGCATGTCTACTGTAAGGCAGGTGATGTACCTGCTGGAGGAGCAGGTCCTTCATCTCTGACATCATCTTGTGGAGCTCTAACATCTGAGACGGATCCTGTCCGCCCGCCTGGAGGCCTGTGGGAAATGTAGTCTTTAGCTACAGTTTAGCTAAAGTGTATTTCTATGTTCCATCATACAGACTACATGACTTGATGGTTTATGATAACTTATGTCAAAATGCGGGTCTCAAGTGGGTCAAATGTACAGTATGGCAGAGACCCACAATGTGACGTCAGGAACGGTCAAGTCATGTTTCAGGCAGCTTATAACAGGGGTGTGTTCTTACCCAGTAGCTGAATAGTACCCAGAGACTCGCTCTGCTGTATGCTGCAGTCCTGGAGCGTAGCGACGTTATCTAACGTGTCCTCTATCACCAGTTTCAGGTCCGTCAACTCATCCTGACAGAGACAGGTGGTTGGTGAGTGACAACACAAAAAAAAAATCGTACTCATCTGTACCTATGCTAGTCTTGTGTCCTACCTGCCCGGTGGGCTGCAGGGTCCTAAGCGCCACCTTGTTGTGTCCAGGTGTCAGCGACCCGAAGGCAGCAGGCAGCTCGTCCACAGTGTGAGCCAGTCTACAGTCTACGTAGACCGCCATACGACCTGGTCCTCTCTGCAGACCGCTGGCATGGATCATCACATGATGCTCCTTGCCGTCCGCCAGAGAGGGGTGGCTAAAACTGGTGGTGCCAGCCCTACCATCAGTCTTCTGGTAACGGATCGTCACTGAGGGAAAGGTCAGTTAGTTGCTTAGGAATGATAATCGAAGAGGGAGGGAGAGAAGGAGGAAGATTTGATTTAGATGTATGATCCCATTTGTAAATTGAGACAGACAGCACGGCAGTGTTTACCCTTGTTGAGTTTGGCCTGCAGGGTGAACTCCAGGTACTTGCTGTTGTCCCTGGGGTTGATGATGCTGTAGAGATGAGAGGGGGTCTTGCTATGGAGCCTGAAGGAGGAGAGGAGGAAGGCCTCATCCAGACCTTTATTCTTCAGCCCTCCCTGCGTCAGGTCAGGCAGGCAGTCTGGAGACACCAGCAGGTCGTACACTAACACAGGACACACACAAACAACACAGAGACAACGTTTATTCAGAAGTCATGTGTTTGTGCCTGTGTGCATGTGTGTGTGACTGTTATTAGTGAGTTTATTAAGTGTGTGACGTCATGCTTGTGGCAATTACTGATGAGCTGTAGAGCTGCTCGTGCTGAGTGTCATGGCTTTATGAAGTGGTTGTGTGTGTGTGTGTGTGTGTGTGTGTGTGTGTGTGTGT
This sequence comes from Oncorhynchus clarkii lewisi, assembly GCF_045791955.1. Classification (NCBI taxonomy): domain Eukaryota; kingdom Metazoa; phylum Chordata; class Actinopteri; order Salmoniformes; family Salmonidae; genus Oncorhynchus; species Oncorhynchus clarkii. The sequence goes on from NC_092152.1 coordinate 32,781,193, forward strand.
GTGTGTGTGTGTGTGTGTGTGTGTGTGTGTGTGTGTGTGTGTGTGTGTGTGTGTGTGTGTGTGCGTGCGTGCGTGCGTGTGTGTGTGTTGCCACTGTTTTATGGCATGGCAGATTGACCAAAGGGCCAGCAGTAAACTCTTTCCACTGGAACAAATCCACTGCTTCTACAGCCATGACCCAAATTCTGGAATAATACTAAGAGATGTGTGTTTGTATGGAAAAATTGATGCGTTTGGACTCCAGAGAAATTAAGTTATTGCACACTTTCCTAAAGCCAATCAGTGTCATTCTATTTGGGTCACCCTATCGATATATGTGTAAGTATGTGACCTATTCCACAACACAATGCATTAAACCCAAACCCATTAAAGTCAATTTTTTATTTTATTTTATTTTTTATTTCACCTTTATTTAACCAGGTAGGCCAGTTGAGAATAAGTTCTCATTTAAAACTGCGACCTGGCCAAGATAAAGCAAAGCAATGCAACACAAACAACACAGAGTTACACATTCAATAAACAAACGTACAGTCAATAACACAATAGAAATGTCTATATACAGTGTGTGCAAATTAAGTAAGATAAGGGAGGTAAGGCAATAAATAGGCCATAGTGGCAAAATAATTACAATTTAGCAATTAAACACTGGAGTGATAGATGTGCAGAAGATGAATGTGCAAGTAGAGATACTGGGGTGCAAAGGAGCAAAAAAGAATTAACAATATGGGGATGAGGTAGTTAGGTGGGCTATTTACAGATCATTTTAACTGAGGCGCTGCTAAATATATCATTATAATTCATCAGAAAATCACTGCAAAATGCATGATTTAATGAGTAATGGAGAAATGACAGATTCAGAGAAGCAAAGTTAGATATTCAGATTTAGTGTAGATTGAGTAGATTTAGAACTTATAGATTAAGAAATTACAGACTCAGTAGATTAAGAAGGTACAGATTGAGTATATTGATAAGGTACCACAACAAATAAAGGTTACTGGTTTACTACTTTAGGAGCATTTTGATAGGTCAGAGAGGGGTATTGATAGGTGATAGGTTGAGGTACTCACCAATGCCTTGTGCTGTGACAGTCGTGGCCAGTTGTAGCATCAGCAGAGAGAGGACCACTTTTCTGATCCACACCCCCATCCTCACACTTCCTAGTCTTCAGCCTTCAGCACAAACCAGTCCTGAGAGCCCAGGCTGGGTCACCGTCACGACTAGTACACAGTACACCTGGTCCTACAGACAGGGATCAATACAGCAGCTATCTATTTAGAATACCCCTGGTGCTGACTGATTGATAGACAGACTGACAAACTGACAGATGTTGAAAGCAGAGTCCCAGTAGCAGTGGGGAGATTCTCCTGTGGCTACAGACGGGCTTTTTTAAAGGGGCCAGACTTTAAAGTAGAGGGGTGTGTTCCTGCATTCCTGTAGCTGCAGAGGGGTTTTGAAAAGGGAGGGTAACGTCTCAGTGTTCCTGTAGGGACTGTGTTTTTAAAGAGTTGGTGTGTGTGTGTTTGGTCCAGGAGGGAGATGTCCAGACCTTGGACTTTGAGACAGTTTTGAACTCTGGAGGAGTTTCAAGTTGAGAGTCTGGTCCTCATCTCTGGGCTCCTTTTGGTAACCGCAAGATATTTCTACATCTTAGAGGCTTCAGAAAAACAGACCATTCCCAGATGCATTTACCACGTTCTGTGTGTCGGTCTGCCTGTTTTTCTATTTTCTCATTTTATTTGACCTTTCTTTGACCAGGAAGTCTTTTAAGAGAGAGAAATTAAATCTATCAGATAATCACATAATTTCCTATAGTTCAAGTGTCCGTAGTTCAGTTCACCCAAATACCTATTCTGGCTGTGGGCACTGGCCCACCCTATTCCCATCAGGTGCTGTACGGACGCCATATTGGAGCCTTTGCCTATGAAAATTACACAATGCATGACCATGTCATAAATACTTCACATTCTTTCTCCTGGACATAGCACTTATGATATTTACTATCTTGTAAAGATATAGGGCCCAGGAGACCTATATACTGTAGTAGAAAACCACCTTTAAAAGAATGACTATTTTAAGACATGGAGAGTCCATTGCCATATGCATGGACATGTAGAGTTAGACCAGTCAAGTCTGACTGCAATAATTGTTCCGCTATGTAACTTCCTAGTAATGGAGTCACCCCCTCATAATCATAGGTTTTATGGTCATAGAGCTGCAGTTAATGAATACGGGCCCTGCAGGTTGCAATGTAATTGAAGGACAATCATTGAAGAACACACATCCGTAAAGTGGGCGTGGAAGAGGTGAAAAAAGGATTGTTATATAACAACAATGACAAGCCACCTGGGTCTGACAACTTTGATAGAACATTACTGAGGATTATTGCAGACTATATTGCCACTCCTATTTTTTTATCTCTTCAATCTAAGCCTGCAGGAAAGTGTGTCCCCCTGGAGGGAAGCAAATGTCATTTTGACCCTGCTGGTCATCTATGAATGTTTGAACATCTTGAAGAACAAACAGGCCTTAATGACCATGTACTATTATAATCTCCACCCGGCTCAGCCAGAAGAGGACTGGCCACCCCTCAGAGCCTGGTTCCTCTCTAGGTTTCTTCCTAGATTCCTGACTTTCTAGGGAGTTTTCCCTAGCCACCGCGCTTCTACATCTGCATTGCTTGCTGTTTGGGGTTTTAGGCTGGGTATCTGTATAGCACTTTGTGACATCTGCTGATGTAAAAAATGCTTTATAAATAGATTTGATTGATTGATTCCGCTACCCAAGAATAGCAAAGTACCCTTTACTGGCTCAAACACCTGACCAATAAGCCTGCGACCAAACCTTAGTAAACTTTTTGGGGAAAAATTGTTTGACCAGATACAATACTATTTCACAGTAAACAAATGACTGACTTTCAGCATGCTTATAGGGGAGGACACTCAACATGTGCGGCACTTACACAAATGACGTATGATTGGCTGTAAGAAATTGATAAAAATAAGCTTGTGAGAGCTTCGTTAGTCTTCATTGCAGCTTTTGACAGGATTGATCATAATCTACTACTGTAAAAACATATGTGTTACGGCTTTACACCCCCTGTTATATCGTAGATCGAGAGTTACCTATTTAACAGATCACAGAGGGTGTTTTTTAATGGAAGCCTCACCAACATAATCCAGGTAGAGTCGAGCATTACCCAGGGAAGTTGTCTAGGACCCTTACTTTTTTCCATTTTTACTAATGACCTGCCACTGGCACTGAGTAAAGCGTGTGTGTTTATGTATGCTGATGACAACATTACACACGTCAGCCTGCACAGCAAGTGAAATCACTGCAACACTTAAAAAAGAGCTGCAGTCAGTTTTAGAATGGGTGTTAGGTAATAAACTAGTATTAAATAAGTGAAAAACTAAAAGCATTGTAATTGGTGACAAACCATTCAATAAAACCCTAAACCTCAACTAAATCGTGTAATGAATAATTTGGTAAGTTGAGGAGACTAAACTGCTTGGTGTAAGCCTGGATTGTAAACGGTCATGATCAAGACATAATGATGCAACGTTATGGAAAGGTCTGAGATGGGGAGAGGTCTGTCTGTAATAAAGCGCTGCTCTGCTTTCTTGACATTGTTATCAACAGAACAAGTCCTACAGACCCTAGTTTTGTTGCACCTTGACTACTGCCCAGTCATATGGTCAAGTGTCACAAAGAGGGACATAGGAATATAACAGTTAAATGTACATGGAGAGCTGACATCAATTACATCCCTGTCAATCTCTCCTGGTTCAAAGTAGAGGAGGGATTGAATGCATTACTACTTGTCTTTGTGAGAGGTATTGATCCCACAAGACATGTCACAAGGGGTCTATTCACCGTCCCTAAGTCCAGAACAGACTCCTGGAAGCGCACAGTACTACACAGAGTCATGACTATATGGAACTCTATTCCACATCAAGTAATTCATGCAAGCAGTAAAATCATATTTAAAAAACAGAACAATGCGGACTGTGAAGAGGCACACACACACACACACACACACACACACACACACACACACACACACACACACACACACACACACACACACACACACACACACACACACACACACACACACATTGTAAAATTGATGCATAGTGGTATTATACATTTTGTATTGTAGATATGTAATAATGTAATAATGTAATAATGTGTAATAATGTTATATGATGCACTGTTTAAAAAAAAAAAAATTGTGATGTAAGTGAGCTAATGTGTTTGGACCCCAGGAGGAGTAAGCCAGCAGCTAATGGCCAGCAACCCAGGAGGAGTAAACCATCAGTCCTGTTTGTCGTAGAAATATACTATTTGAATATACTTTTTTTTGACATCACCCATTTCCTGATCACGGCAGCAAACAAACATGGCGGCCACCATGGAGCTGAGATGCTGGGGAGGTGATTGGGGTTTGCCTTCCGTCCACACAGAGTCTCTCATAGTGCTGGTAAATGCGTTCATGAAATACGAAATTATGATATGATCTTTGTGTCACGAATGTTGTACTGCATGGCTACATTTCTCATTGTTTTATCTGACAATCTTCACCTCTGATGATGCAAAACCATCAACAAGACTGAGCTATTTTAGCTAGCTAGCTAGCTAACATTAACAAACTGGAAAGTTAGCTAAGTAATAGTGGTAGAATCGATATTTGGTATTTTGTTTTTTCTAATCATCTAGCCTTTTACAGGCTTTTCAATGAAAACTTGAACCAACTAACAACATGCACTGTTCAGAATTTGTCTAACTGTCTGTAGCTAACTAGCTACAGTAGCTAATAGCTGTCAGATGCCATTCTCATTGCTAACATTTCTTCAAGTTCAAGGTCAGCTCTATCTTGATTTACTACTACTGTCCTCGGTACGACCATTATCCTGTCTTCTTATGCTTAACTGTGTAGTTATGTATCCCAGTAGTTAATTTGAACATATCCCTATTTTGCTAGGACACTTGCATGATCCCGTTCCCTATAGGCTAGTTGCAGATACTGTATGAACAATGCAACGAATTTGCACAAGCTCTCATAACAAGGTGACACCGTTCCTGTTGAAAAAGGTGTACAGCTGCCAGATAATTTGCTGGCTGAGAGTGTCAACAAAACAATTTGGCATGATTACTATAAGCCTACATGTTCCCTGCACTTCCTCTGGACTACACTTTTCCTCATAGCTACCTTTCTGGGCTACTCTTTGCCTAGCCATATCTATTGACTAAAAAGACAAGACGTTTAACAATCTAAGTTCTTTGTATGAGATACGAAGAACTCAGATTGTTAAATGTCGTCTCTTTTTAAGTCAATAGACATGGCCTCCCGTTGCCATGTGTGTTATCACTGTCACTTGTCCACTAGGACTGCCATATCTGTATTGTTGTTCTTGGTGCTTACCCACCATGCTGATAGTCTGCTTTTAGAACTGGAGCCAATGCCAAATGATACCTAGTGATATCTTGTAGGGCCGTGACGATACCAGTATAGCCATACTTGTTAGTACGGTGGAAACAAAACGTGAAGCTTCAGACGCACTTTATTTGGATAGAGCATCTACAGATGGACTATCAACAAACATTCTGTTGATAAGCAACTGCTTGCTGAGGTTATGGTAAGGTTTATAATAAGGATACGGGCTGAGGTTAGGGTAAGGTTTATAATAAGGATACGGGTTAAGGTTAGGGTAAGGTTTATAATAAGGGTTAAGGTTAGGGTAAGGTTTATAATAAGGGTTAAGGTTAGGGAAAGGGTTAAGGTTAGGGTAAGGTTTATAATAAGGGTACGGGTTAAGGTTAGGGTAAGGCTTATAATAAGGGTTAGAGTTAGAGTTAGGGAAAGGGTTAAGGTTAATGGTTAGTAGATAGTTAGTTGAAATGTTACTGATAGTCCATCTGTAGATGCTCTATTATAGACTATCCAAATAAAGTGTTACTTTAACTTTTGGGGGGAAAACTGCACTAATTCTGCAAACAAACATGTTTAAGTTGTCACCCAGAGTCAAATGTATTTATTTTCTAAGCTATAGCACACAATATTTTACATACAGTTTTTTAAAGGACCAACGAGTTTGGTCTGCTTCGTGGTTTAATTTTTGCCATGGAAAAAAATATTGTGATTCTGGTATCGTCACAGCCCTCATATCTTACAGAGCTTAACATGCCATACCCCAGAAAGCGTACTACTTTGACAACATTGATATGAAAGCCTACATGGTACTCTGACAACATTGATAGGAAAGCCTACATGGTACTCTGACAACATTTATTGAAAAGCCTACATGGTACTCTGACAACATTGATAGGAAAGCCTACATGGTATTCTGACAACATTTATTGGAAAGCCTACATGATACTCTGACAACATTGATATGAAAGTTCATAGTACTCTGACAACATTGATTGGAAAGCCTACATGGTACTCTGACAACATTGATATGAAAGTTCATAGTACTCTGACAACATTGATTGGAAAGCCTACATGGTACTCTGACAACATTGATATGAAAGTTCATAGTACTCTGACAACATTGATAGGAAAGCCTACATGGTACTCTGACAACATTGATATGAAAGTTCATAGTACTCTGACAACATTGATTGGAAAGCCTACATGGTACTCTGACAACATTGATATGAAAGTTCATAGTACTCTGACAACATTGATTGGAAAGCCTACATGGTACTCTGACAACATTGATATGAAAGCCTACATAGTATTCTGACAACATTGATAGGAAAGCCTACATAGTACTCTGACAACATTGATTTTAAAGCCTACATAGTACTCTGACAACATTGATATGAAAGCCTACATAGTACTCTGACAACATTGATATGAAAGCCTTCATAGTACTCTGACAACATTGATATGAAAGTTCATAGTATTCTGACAACATTGATAGGAAAGCCTACATAGTACTCTGACAACATTGATATGAAAGTTCATAGTATTCTGACAACATTGATAGGAAAGCCTACATGATACTCTGACAACATTTATTGGAAAGCCTACATGGTACTCTGACAACATTGATAGGAAAGCCTACATGGTACTCTGACAACATTTATTGGAAAGCCTACATGGTACTCTGACAACATTGATAGGAAAGCCTACATGGTATTCTGACAACATTTATTGGAAAGCCTACATGATACTCTGACAACATTGATATGAAAGTTCATAGTACTCTGACAACATTGATTGGAAAGCCTACATGGTACTCTAACAACATTGATATGAAAGTTCATAGTACTCTGACAACATTGATTGGAAAGCCTACATGGTACTCTGACAACATTGATATGAAAGTTCATAGTACTCTGACAACATTGATTGGAAAGCCTACATGGTACTCTGACAACACTGATATGAATTTACCTGGCTAGAGCAAGGAACAGTTCATAACAAATGACTGTCATGTCTTCTACCATTACTCATAGTTATTATTGTTATGTTGGCTTTATAATAAAGTGTTGTTCAGTAAAGTTGTCAAATACTCTTATTTCTTGTCATTCCTCTGAACAACTAACGTATCTATGCTCTCTCTCAGGCCTATGCCAAGTTCTCTGGAGCCACGATCACAGTAACTCCCATAGACTGGACGTGGAAGACTTTGACAGGTACTGCTGCTTGGTTTAAAGTCCAAAGAAACAGAATTCAGTTGTTCTTATACAAGTAATAACATGATAATTATGTCATTTCACCATGTAAAAAATATCACTAGGCTACTACAGTAGGTAGGAATAGATACATGACTATCTGATGCAAGACTATCAAATTGACTGCTTACTATACATATAGCACATTGTCAGTCTGAGGTGTTGTCTCTATGCCTGCTCTACTGTAGTTGTGTAGTCCATGACATATGGATTGTGCAGTAGCACAGGATGAAAGACACCCTGTCAAACTCCCCTATAACCAACACTACTGGCCCACTGTTTCCCCTCTATCCAACACTACTGGCCCACTGTTTCCCCTCTATCCAACACTACTGGCCCACTGTTTCCCCTCTATCCAACACTACTGGCCCACTGTTTCCCCTCTATCCAACACTACTGGCCCACTGTTTCCCCTCTATCCAACACTACTGGCCCACTGTTTCCCCTCTATCCAACACTACTGGCCCACTGTTTCCCCTATAACTGGCCCACTGTTTCCCCTCTACACTACTGGCCCACTGTTTCCCCTCTATCCAACACTACTGGCCCACTGTTTCCCCTCTATCCAACACTACTGGCCCACTGTTTCCCCTCTATCCAACACTACTGGCCCACTGTTTCCCCTCTATCCAACACTACAGGCACACTGTTTCCCCTATAACCAACACTACTGGCCCACTGTTTCCCCTCTATCCAACACTACTGGCCCACTGTTTCCCCTCTATCCAACACTACTGGCCCACAGTTTCCCCTCTATCCAACACTACTGGCCCACTGTTTCCCCTCTATCCAACACTACTGGCCACTGTTTCCCCTCTATCCAACACTACTGGCCCACTGTTTCCCCTCTATCCAGCACTACTGCCCCACTGTTTCCCCTCTATCCAACACTACAGGCACACTGTTTCCCCTCTATCCAACACTACTGGCCTACTGTTTCACCTCTATCCAACACTACTGGCCCACTGTTTCCCCTCTATCCAACACTACAGGCACACTGTTTCCCCTATAACCAACACTACTGGCCCACTGTTTCCCCTCTATCCAACACTACAGGCACAGTGTTTCCCCTCTATCCAACACTACTGGCCCACTGTTTCCCCTCTATCCAACACTACTGGCACACTGTTTCCCCTCTATCCAACACTACTGGCCCACTGTTTCCCCTCTATCCAGCACTACTGGCCTACTGTTTCCCCTCTATCCAACACTACTGGCCCACAGTTTCCCCTCTATCCAACACTACTGGCCCACTGTTTCCCCTCTATCCAACACTACTGGCCTACTGTTTCCCCTCTATCCAACACTACTGGCCTACTGTTTCCCCTCTATCCAACACTACTGGCCCACTGTTTCCCCTCTATCCAACACTACTGGCCCACTGTTTCCCCTCTATCCAACACTACTGGCCAACTGTTTCCCCTCTATCCAACACTACAGGCCTACTGTTTCCCCTCTATCCAACACTACTGGCCCACTGTTTCCCCTCTATCCAACACTACTGGCCCACAGTTTCCCCTCTATCCAACACTACTGGCCCACTGTTTCCCCTCTATCCAACACTACTGGCCCACTGTTTCCCCTCTATCCAACACTACTGGCCCACAGTTTCCCCTCTATCCAACACTACTGGCCCACTGTTTCCCCTCTATCCAACACTACAGGCACACTGTTTCCCCTATAACCAACACTACTGGCCCACTGTTTCCCCTCTATCCAACACTACAGGCACACTGTTTCCCCTATAACCAACACTACTGGCCCACTGTTTCCCCTCTATCCAACACTACTGGCCCACTGTTTCCCCTCTATCCAACACTACTGGCCTACTGTTTCCCCTCTATCCAACACTACTGGCCCACTGTTTCCCCTCTATCCAACACTACTGGCCCACTGTTTCCCCTCTATCCAGCACTACTGGTCCACTGTTTCCCCTCTATCCAACACTACTGGCCCACTGTTTCCCCTCTATCCAACACTACAGGCACACTGTTTCCCCTATAACCAACACTACTGGCCCACTGTTTCCCCTCTATCCAACACTACAGGCACAGTGTTTCCCCTCTATCCAACACTACTGGCCCACTGTTTCCCCTCTATCCAACACTACTGGCACAGTGTTTCCCCTCTATCCAACACTACTGGCCCACTGTTTCCACTATAACCAACACTACTGGCCTACTGTTTCCCCTCTATCCAACACTACTGGCCCACTGTTTCCCCTCTATCCAACACTACTGGCCCACTGTTTCCCCTCTATCCAACACTACTGGCCCACTGTTTCCCCTCTATCCAACACTACAGGCACAGTGTTTCCCCTCTATCCAACACTACAGGCACACTGTTTCCCCTCTATCCAACACTACAGGCACAGTGTTTCCCCTATAACCAACACTACTGGCCCACTGTTTCCCCTTCTATCCAACACTACAGGCACAGTGTTTCCCCTCTATCCAACACTACAGGAACACTGTTTCCCCTCTATCCAACACTACAGGCACAGTGTTTCCCCTATAACCAACACTACTGGCCCACTGTTTCCCCTCTATCCAACACTACAGGCACAGTGTTTCCCCTTTATCCAACACTACAGGCACACTGTTTCCCCTCTATCCAACACTACAGGCACAGTGTTTCCCCTCTATCCAACACTACAGGCATACTGTTTCCCCTCTATCCAACACTACTGGCCCACTGTTTCCCCTCTATCCAACACTACAGGCACAGTGTTTCCCCTTTATCCAACACTACAGGCACACTGTTTCCCCTCTATCCAACACTACAGGCACAGTGTTTCCCCTCTATCCAACACTACAGGCATACTGTTTCCCCTCTATCCAACACTACAGGCACAGTGTTTCCCCTCTATCCAACACTACAGGCACAGTGTTTCCCCTCTATCCAACACTACAGACACACTGTTTCCCCTCTATACAACACTACTGGCCCACTGTTTCCCCTCTATCCAACACTACAGGCACAGTGTTCCCCCTCTATCCAACACTACAGGAACACTTTTTCCCCTCTATCCAACACTACAGGCACAGTGTTTCCCCTATAACCAACACTACTGGCCCACTGTTTCCCCTCTATCCAACACTACAGGCACAGTGCCAGAGTTGGTCTACCAGGGATCCACAATAACCGAACCTGCTCAGATTCTCAACTTCCTGAGAAAACAGGTAAAGTCTCCTTTCTGCCTTCACCATAAATTACCTTTTTAAGAACTGTATTTGCAGTGCAGTGCTAACAACAAAGCCTGTGTGTTGTCTAGCAGAGGTTTAATGCAGACTATGAGTTGTATTTGCAGTGCAGTGCTAACAACAAAGCCTGTGTGTTGTCTAGCAGAGGTTTAATGCAGACTATGAGTTGTCGGCGAGGCAGGGAGCAGACACCATGGCCTACATCGCTCTATTGGAGGAGAAACTACGACCAGCCCTGGTAGGAAAAACCTGTGTGTGTAGTTGTGTTGTGTGCTGATTGTTGTGGGTGTGTATGTTGTTTTGCACTTAGACACATTTTGAAAGTTCAGCAGTTTTTTGTTTGTGTACTGAGAGTGTTATGTGCCCTGTATTGTGTACTGTATTCTAAATATGTATTCTGTGTGTGTGTGTGTGTTGTCCTGTAGCTACACACATTCTGGGTGGATGCTGAGAACTATGCTAACCTGACTCGGCCGTGGTTCGCCTCCCGCTCTCCCTTTCCCCTCAACTTCCTGGTCCCTGGTCGCCATGCCAACACAGCCCTGTCCCGGATCCTTCTGACCAAGGGAGAGTCTCCTCTACACACTATCACTGAGGTGGAGGGAAAGGTAGGACAGATCTCTCTACACACTATCACTGAGATGGAGGGAAAGGTAGGACAGATTCCCTCTACACACCATCACTGAGATGGAGGGAAAGGTAGGACAGATTCCCTCTACACACCATCACTGAGGTGGAGGGAAAGGTAGGACAGATCCCTCTACACACCATCACTGAGGTGGAGGGAAAGGTATGACAGATCCCCTCTACACACCATGGAGGGAAAGGTAGGACAGATCCCTCTACACACCATCACTGAGGTAGAGGGAAATGTAGGACAGATCCCTCTACACACCATCACTGAGGTGGAGGGAAAGGTAGGACAGATTCCCTCTTCACACCATCACTGAGGTAGAGGGAAATGTAGGACAGATCCCTCTACACACCATCACTGAGATGGAGGGAAAGGTAGGACAGATCCCTCTACACACCATCACTGAGATAGAGGGAAAGGTAGGACAGATCCCCTCTACACACCATGGAGGGAAAGGTAGGACAGATCCCTCTACACACCATCACTGAGGTAGAGGGAAATGTAGGACAGATCCCTCTACACACCATCACTGAGGTGGAGGGAAAGGTAGGACAGATCCCTCTACACACCATCACTGAGGTGGAGGGAAAGGTAGGACAGATCCCTCTACACACCATCACTGAGATGGAGGGAAAGGTAGGACAGATCCCTCTACACACCATCACTGAGGTGGAGGGAAAGGTAGGACAGATCCCTCTACACACCATCACTGAGGTGGAGGGAAAGGTAGGACAGATCCCTCTACACACCATCACTGAGGCGGAGGGAAAGGTAGGACAGATCCCTCTACACACCATCACTGAGGTGGAGGGAAAGGTAGGACAGATCCCTCTACACACCATCACTGAGGTGGAGGGAAAGGTAGGACAGATCCCTCTACACACCATCACTGAGGTGGAGGGAAAGGTAGGACAGATCCCTCTACACACCATCACTGAGGTGGAGGGAAAGGTAGGACAGATCCCTCTACACACCATCACTGAGGTGGAGGGAAAGGTAGGACAGATCCCCTCTACACACCATCACTGAGGTGGAGGGAAAGGTAGGACAGATCCCTCTACACACCATCACTGAGGTGGAGGGAAAGGTAGGACAGATCCCTCTACACACCATCACTGAGATGGAGGGAAAGGTAGGACAGATCCCTCTACACACCATCACTGAGGCGGAGGGAAAGGTAGGACAGATCCCTCTACACACCATCACTGAGGTGGAGGGAAAGGTAGGACAGATCCCTCTACACACCATCACTGAGGTGGAGGGAAAGGTAGGACAGATCCCTCTACACACCATCACTGAGGTGGAGGGAAAGGTAGGACAGATCCCTCTACACACCATCACTGAGGTGGAGGGAAAGGTAGGACAGATCCCCTCTACACACCATCACTGAGGTGGAGGGAAAGGTAGGACAGATCCCTCTACACACCATCACTGAGGTGGAGGGAAAGGTAGGACAGATCCCTCTACACACCATCACTGAGGTGGAGGGAAAGGTAGGACAGATCCCCTCTACACACCATGGAGGGAAAGGTAGGACAGATCCCTCTACACACCATGGAGGGAAAGGTAGGACAGATCCCTCTACACACCATGGAGGGAAAGGTAGGACAGATCCCTCTACACACCATCACTGAGGTGGAGGGAAAGGTAGGACAGATCCCTCTACACACCATCACTGAGGCGGAGGGAAAGGTAGGACAGATCCCTCTACACACCATCACTGAGGTGGAGGGAAAGGTAGGACAGATCCCTCTACACACCATCACTGAGGTGGAGGGAAAGGTAGTACAGATCCCCTCTACACACCATGGAGGGAAAGGTAGGACAGATCCCTCTACACACCATCACTGAGGTAGAGGGAAATGTAGGACAGATCCCTCTACACACCATCACTGAGGTGGAGGGAAAGGTAGGACAGATCCCTCTACACACCATCACTGAGGTGGAGGGAAAGGTAGGACAGATCCCTCTACACACCATCACTGAGGTGGAGGGAAAGGTAGGACAGATCCCTCTACACACCATCACTGAGGTGGAGGGAAAGGTAGGACAGATCCCTCTACACACCATCACTGAGGTGGAGTGAAAGGTAGGACAGATCCCTCTACACACCATCACTGAGGCGGAGGGAAAGGTAGGACAGATCCCTCTACACACCATCACTGAGGTGGAGGGAAAGGTAGGACAGATCCCTCTACACACCATCACTGAGGTGGAGGGAAAGGTAGGACAGATCCCTCTACACACCATCACTGAGGTGGAGGGAAAGGTAGGACAGATCCCTCTACACACCATCACTGAGGTGGAGGGAAAGGTAGGACAGATCCCTCTACACACCATCACTGAGGTGGAGGGAAAGGTAGGACAGATCCCTCTACACACCATCACTGAGGTGGAGGGAAAGGTAGGACAGATCCCCTCTACACACCATCACTGAGGTGGAGGGAAAGGTAGGACAGATCCCTCTACACACCATCACTGAGGTGGAGGGAAAGGTAGGACAGATCCCTCTACACACCATCACTGAGGTGGAGGGAAAGGTAGGACAGATCCCCTCTACACACCATGGAGGGAAAGGTAGGACAGATCCCTCTACACACCATCACTGAGGTAGAGGGAAATGTAGGACAGATCCCTCTACACACCATCACTGAGGTGGAGGGAAAGGTAGGACAGATCCCTCTACACACCATCACTGAGGTGGAGGGAAAGGTAGGACAGATCCCCTCTACACACCATCACTGAGGTGGAGGGAAAGGTAGGACAGATCCCTCTACACACCATCACTGAGGTGGAGGGAAAGGTAGGACAGATCCCTCTACACACCATCACTGAGGTGGAGGGAAAGGTAGGACAGATCCCCTCTACACACCATGGAGGGAAAGGTAGGACAGATCCCTCTACACACCATGGAGGGAAAGGTAGGACAGATCCCTCTACACACCATGGAGGGAAAGGTAGGACAGATCCCTCTACACACCATCACTGAGGTGGAGGGAAAGGTAGGACAGATCCCTCTACACACCATCACTGAGGCGGAGGGAAAGGTAGGACAGATCCCTCTACACACCATCACTGAGGTGGAGGGAAAGGTAGGACAGATCCCTCTACACACCATCACTGAGGTGGAGGGAAAGGTAGTACAGATCCCCTCTACACACCATGGAGGGAAAGGTAGGACAGATCCCTCTACACACCATCACTGAGGTAGAGGGAAATGTAGGACAGATCCCTCTACACACCATCACTGAGGTGGAGGGAAAGGTAGGACAGATCCCTCTACACACCATCACTGAGGTGGAGGGAAAGGTAGGACAGATCCCTCTACACACCATCACTGAGGTGGAGGGAAAGGTAGGACAGATCCCTCTACACACCATCACTGAGGTGGAGGGAAAGGTAGGACAGATCCCTCTACACACCATCACTGAGGTGGAGTGAAAGGTAGGACAGATCCCTCTACACACCATCACTGAGGCGGAGGGAAAGGTAGGACAGATCCCTCTACACACCATCACTGAGGTGGAGGGAAAGGTAGGACAGATCCCTCTACACACCATCACTGAGGTGGAGGGAAAGGTAGGACAGATCCCTCTACACACCATCACTGAGGTGGAGGGAAAGGTAGGACAGATCCCTCTACACACCATCACTGAGGTGGAGGGAAAGGTAGGACAGATCCCTCTACACACCATCACTGAGGTGGAGGGAAAGGTAGGACAGATCCCTCTTCACACCATCACTGAGGTGGAGGGAAAGGTAGGACAGATCCCCTCTACACACCATCACTGAGGTGGAGGGAAAGGTAGGACAGATCCCTCTACACACCATCACTGAGGTGGAGGGAAAGGTAGGACAGATCCCTCTACACACCATCACTGAGGTGGAGGGAAAGGTAGGACAGATCCCCTCTACACACCATGGAGGGAAAGGTAGGACAGATCCCTCTACACACCATGGAGGGAAAGGTAGGACAGATCCCTCTACACACCATGGAGGGAAAGGTAGGACAGATCCCCTCTACACACCATGGAGGGAAAGGTAGGACAGATCCTCTCTACACACCATGGAGGGAAAGGTAGGACAGATCCTCTCTACACACCGTGGAGGGAAAGGTAGGACAGATCCTCTCTACACACCATGGAGGGAAAGGTAGGACAGATCCCCTCTACACACCATGGAGGGAAAGGTAGGACAGGAACATACACTGTGGGGACTACTTGATACCAAATGATATCCCGACCCTGCATTCTAAGTAAATTCACCTTTCCCTGTCCCCTCTCTCGTCAGATTTACAGTGAAGCTAAGGAGTGTCTGAATCTGCTTTCCCACAGATTGGGGATGGCCTACTACTTCTTTGGGAACACGTGAGTTCTTGTGTAATTTGGTCAGATGCTAGATTAGGCTGGGTGTGATTATATTATGTGTGGTGTATTAATGTAGCTGTCTTTCTCTGTGGCCCAGGCCATGCAGTCTGGATGCGTTTGTGTTTGGCTTTGTAGCTCCCCTCCACAAGGCCAGCCTACCCAGCAGCCCTCTGCAGAGCCACCTCAGACAACTGGACAACCTCCAGCGCTTCTGTGACCACATACTCAACGCTCACTTCAGCAGTCATCCCGGTGAGACCAGCGCTCTATTGTGTGTGTGTGTGTGTGTGTGTCAGTTTATACATTGATGATTGCTTCAGGTCCAGGGTATTGGGTAAGGGTTACAAAGATCCTGCTGTGTTTTTAATAGAACGTGTCAGTGAAAATCTGGTGAACTTCAGGTCCTGCAAAGCCTTTTCTAAACACAGGACGTACAACTTTTGCCAAGTTGTCATTTGCAGCAGGAGCAATAACTAACCGTCTGTGTATGTGCCTGTGTCGGTGCGAACACGGTTTATTGCTTCTTTGGTCTGGGCTGTGATGGAGAACTTCTGCTGCGTTCTGGCATATCTCTCTCTGCTCTCTGTATCTGGGCTTTCTTAGTATAATGGGCTCTCTCTCTCCCCTTGTTCCTGTTCCTGCTCCACCCACCCTCTCTCTCCAGGGTCTCCCCAGCCGGTTCAGGAGACGGTGGATGCCAACCTGCAGAAACTCACTCAGCTTGTAAACAAAGAGTCCAACCTCATAGAGAAGGTCCTGCTGCTCTCGTCTCCGTGTGTATTTGCGTGTGTTGTGTTAGTCATTGGAGTATATTGTGAGCATTAGTTAGACACTTTTTTGTTGTTGTACGTACAGTGCCTTGCGAAAGTATTCAGCCCCCTTGAACTTTGTGACCTTTTGCCACATTTCAGGCTTCAAACATAAAGATATAAAACTGTATTTGTTTGTGAAGAATCAACAACAAGTGGGACACTTGTAAAAAATTATTCAGCCCCTTTACTTTCAGTGCAGCAAACTCTCTCCAGAAGTTCAGTGAGGATCTCTGAATGATCCAATGTTGACCTAAATGACTAATGATGATAAATACAATCCACCTGTGTGTAATCAAGTCTCCGTATAAATGCACCTGCACTGTGATAGTCTCAGAGGTCCGTTAAAAGCGCAGAGAGCATCATGAAGAACAAGGAACACACCAGGCAGGTCCGAGATACTGTTGTGAAGAAGTTTAAAGCCGGATTTGGATACAAAAAGATTTCCCAAGCTTTAAACATCCCAAGGAGCACTGTGCAAGCAGTGCAAGCATAATATTGAAATGGAAGGAGTATCAGACCACTGCAAATCTACCAAGACCTGGCCGCCCCTCTAAACTTTCAGCTCATACAAGGAGAAGACTGATCAGAGATGCAGCCAAGAGGCCCATGATCACTCTGGATGAACTGCAGAGATCTACAGCTGAGGTGGGAGACTCTGTCCATAGGACAACAATCAGTCGTATATTGCACAAATCTGGTCTTTATGGAAGAGTGGCAAGAAGAAAGCCATTTCATAAAGATATCCATAAAAAGTGTTGTTTAAAGTTTGCCACAAGCCACCTGTGAGACACAACAAACATGTGGAAGAAGGTGCTCTGGTCAGATGAAACCAAAATTGAACTTTTTGGCAACAATGCAAAACGTTATGTTTGGCGTAAAAGCAACACAGCTGAACACACCATCCCCACTGTCAAACATGGTGGTGGCAGCATCATGGTTTGGGCCTGCTTTTCTTCAGCAGGGACAGGGAAGATGGTTAAAATTGATGGGAAGATGGATGGAGCCAAATACAGGACCATTCTGGAAGAAAACCTGATGGAGTCTGCAAAAGACCTGAGACTGGGACGGAGATTTGTCTTCCAACAAGACAATGATCCAAAACATAAAGCAAAATCTACAATGGAATGGTTCAAAAATAAACATATCCAGGTGTTAGAATGGCCAAGTCAAAGTCCAGACCTGAATCCAATCGAGAATCTGTGGAAACTGAAAACTGCTGTTCACAAATGCTCTCCATCCAACCTCACTGAGCTCAAGCTGTTTTGCAAGGAGGAATGGGAAAAAATGTCAGTCTCTCGATGTGCAAAACTGATAGAGACATACCCCAAGCGACTTACAGCTGTAATCGCAGCAAAAGGTGGCGCTACAAAGTATTAACTTAAGGGGGCTGAATAATTATGCACACCCAATTTTTCAGTTTTTGATTTGTTAAAAAAGTTTGAAATATCCAATAAATGTCGTTCCACTTCATGATTGTGTCCCACTTGTTGTTGATTCTTCACAAAAAAATACAGTTTTATATCTTTATGTTTGAAGCCTGAAATGTGGCAAAAGGTCGCAAAGTTCAAGGGGGCCGAATACTTTCGCAAGGCACTGTATATCAAGATTAGTTCACTTCTTCTGTTTGTGTGTGCACGCTCGCATGTATGTGCGTCCGTGAGTGCGTGTGTGTGTTTATATTGTGGTTAGTAACTGTGTTATACAGTGCCTTCGGAAAGTATTCACACCTCTTGTTATTTTCCTCATTTTGTTGTGTTAAAAAGTTGGATGAAAAAGAGTTGAATTGTCATTTTTGGTCAACGATCTACACAAAATATTCTAATGTCAAAGTGGAGGAAAAATTGTAACATTTAATGAAAAATAAAACACTAATCTTGATTAGATAAGTATTCACCCCCCTGAGACAATACGTGTGAGATACACCTTTGGCAGCGATTACAGCTGTGAGTCTTTCTGGGTAAGTCTCTAAGAGCTTTGCACATCTGGATTGTACAATATTTGCCTATTACTCTTTTTCAAATTCTTCAAGTTCTGTCAAGTAGGTTGTTGATCATTGGTAGAGCGCCATTTTAAAGTCTTGCCATAGATTTCAAGACGATTTAAGTCAAAATTCTAACGTTCAATGTCGTCTTTGTAAGCAACTCCAGTGTAGATGTGGCCTTGCGTTTTAGGTTATTGTCCTGCTGAAAGGTGAATTTGTCTCCCAGTGTCTGTTGGAAAGCAGAAAACCAGGTTTCCTCTAGGATTTTGCCTGTGCTTAGCTGTATTCCGTTTCTTTTTATCCTAAAAAAATGTATCCCTAGTCCTTGCCGATGACAAGCATACCCATTACATGATGCAGCCACCTCCATGCTTGAAAATATGAAGAGTGGTACTTGGTGATGTGTTGTGTTGGATTTGCCCCAAACATATTCATGACATTATATATAATATATTTTTGGGAGTATTACTTAAGTAGGGGCGGTAGGTAGCCTAGTGGTTAGAGCGTTGGGCCAGTAACCGAAAGGTTGCTAGATCGAATCCCTGAGCTGACAGTAACCGTCGTTCTGCCCCTGAGCAAGACTGTTCCTAGGCCGTCGTTGTAAATAAGAATTTGTTCAATAAAGGTTCAAGTTAAATAAAGGTTCAATTTATTTCAAAAAGTGGGCCTCCCGGGTGGCGCAGTGGCTAAGGGCACTGCCAGCGCCAGCTCTGCCACCAGAGACCCTGGGTTCGCGCCCAGGCTAGCTTCCGGGTTGGATGCGCGCTGTGTTAAGAAGCAGTGCGGCTTGGTTGGGTTGTGACCTTCGTCTCTCCTGAGCCCGTACGGGAGTTGTAGCGATGAGACAAGATAGTAGCTAGAAATTGGTTCGTGGTATCCAATTTTAAGATTTTTTTTTTTTTTAAACAGGAAGTATGTTTTGGAATATTTTTATTCTGTGCAGGCTTCCTTCTTTCCACTCTGTCATTTAGGTTAGTATTTGGTGAGTAACTAAAATGTTGTTGATCCATCCTCAGTTCTCATATTACAACCATTAAACTCGGTAACTGTTTTAAAATCCTCATTGTCCTCATGGTGAAATCCCTGAGCAGTTTCCTTCCTCTCCAACAACTGAGTTAGGAAGGAGCCAGTATCTTTGTAGTATTTGGCTGTATTGATACACCATCCGAAGCGTTGTTAATATGCTCAAAGGGATATTGCTCACCATGCTCAAAGGGATATTTAGGGTTTGCGTTTGTATTTTTACACATCTACCAGTTGGTGCCCTTCTTTGCGAGGCCTTGAGAAACCTTGGTGTGGTTGAATCTGTTCTTGAAATTCAGTACTCGACTGAGGGACCTTACAGATAATTGGGGTAGTCTTTCCAAAAAATGTATGTGATTTGTTAGCACAGTTTTACTCCTGAACATATTTAGGCTTCCCATAACAAAGGGGTTGAATACTTATTGACTCAAGACATCTCAGCTTTTCATTTTTTATTAATTTTTTTACATTATGGGGTATTATTGTGTGTAGGTCAGTGACACAAAATCTCAATGTATGGTTACTGACTGTGTGTGTTCTCCTGCAGATGGATGACAACCTGAGGAGCAGCCCTCAGCACAAACCCCTCAGAGCAGACCCCAGACCCAGCCTGGGCAACGACAAGAGCTCTACCCCTGCCTAACCCCTCACCTCTAGCCCACGACCAGCCTGGTGGATGGGAGGGGTGCTGTATTATACTAAACCTGGTTCTGTAAATGCCCTAGCCTGAGTGCCAGTCTGTTTGTACTAGCATGCCAACTCTTTCTTACTCATTGACAAGCAATGGAGTTGGCAAGAGCACAAACAGATCTGGGATCAGGCTACAAATACCCTAGGTTATCCTTTAAATTATGCATTTGATTGTTTTAGACAGTTTATGCCTTGCAAGTGTAATGAAAACTGCCCTGAATGGAAACTATCAATGAAGAAAAATAATGGCAGAATTGTGGACTATTTAGAGATGATGATGTCTGTAAAATAGATATGGTTTCATGAAATGAGGGAGAAGTGCACGGCAAAATGGAAAAGTTTTAGTGGTTCAGAGCGGAATGCTGAGGACTGCTACCAAATAAGAAGCCTTTAAACATTGAAAGGCAAGAGGCAGGAAATGAGAAGGCCAGTTGGGTTAAAACGCTCTGAGAGAGAGGTACTGCCTTTCTACTGACCTGCTGTAAGATAGGGAAAACCTTTTCTAACAGATTCTAAAGGGTTTAAATGACTGAGGCCCCAATTCATTCCACCCTGCATTGTAGTATGTATTAAACACAGGAACATGTGAACATGTTTTCTTTCCTGTGGTCGGGTAATATCCAAATGCAAAACTCCTCCCACAGGTACATGTACTGTAGATGCTCTCAGGTTTCAGAAATAAGTTGTGTTCATGGGTAGTGGACGTGTAAACAAGGTTACTGCATAAACACTAATATGGCAGGTTTGCTGGAATTTATTCATAGATAAGGGCTAAGTCTATGCTAAATATACAAGGCAGTTATTCTTTAGCTCTGTGGTATAATGGGAAATAAAATGTATGGGTCACTTAATCTACATGTTTGTAATGAACAGTACAGGTTGAATTGATGCATCATTTTGAGAGATTCTGGTGTAAATGAGGTCATTACTGACAGGCAGGCACTGACACTGGTCTACTTGTGTTTTGAAACGTCATAGCTACTGTAGTTGCTGTTGCACAGTCCTAAATGATCAGAATCATGCTCTTTCCTCACCTGAGGACTGACTCGACCGTTTCTCTGCTGAGACTCGACGCTCGCCCCAAATGGCACCATATTCCCTATATGGTGGGCTACTTTTGACCAGAGCGCTATGGGCCCTGGTGAAAAGCAATGCACGATAAAGGGACTACAGTGCCTGAAACAGGTTTTCCTCGAGGATTTTGCCAGTGCAAAGCTGTATTTCTAGCTGTCTGTGGTGGTTCCATCCAGACCTGATGTATCTATGTACATAATCATTAAATGTTAGTATTACTTTATGAGGGCATGTGCTGTACAGCTGTCTAGTTTCAGTTCATTTGTGTTCATATTGAATGGGGGGATGTTAAATGCAATGCAGATTATTTTGTTTGTTAGAATGTCACTTATTTTACCGAGGGAGACGTCTATAAGCCTAAAGTTTTCCCTTTAACAAATAGACCATCTTTACAACTTGTTTAAGGTAGCTCTGTAAATAGACTTTAAGTATATATGTACAGTATGTATGCTATCATATCGCTGTAGAAGTTAGCTTGTTTAATTAGCTATAGTCCTGCCTCTTCATTAACAGATCGAGTCGTTGTGATCGTAACGTTGTATCATTGTAAATACATTTAAATACTAATCCTATGCATTTCATTCGGTATTGTGTCTTTATAACGGTGCTGCTTAGATGAATGCGGTTCAACTCTCCTCGTGTGTTTTCTTTCTTTAGCTAAGACTGAAGTGAGTTATTGATTCTACAGTTGGGCTTCATTTATAAGGCATACGTGTTTTAGATTATTGTTCAGCAGTATCAAAAAGCACTACGTTTGTATATTGCCCTACAAAACGCAGTACCTATGTTTGTTTGTTTTTTTACTGCAAAATCTGACTTCAAAGTCTTTTTATGTAAAAGACAGCCATTTCTGATATACTCTGATCAAAAGATCAAAGATTTTTGACCAAATTCGTAGTTATTGCGTTTTGCCTTTGTAGGCCAGGCAGTATATTGTGAGGTATTTTACTTTTGATATCAAATCCATCAAGTCTGATCTCAAACACAAACAAAAAAGGTGTAATGGATTCTGACTCAAAAGATGTTGCATATTTTCTCTTTTGATCTCGAATTTGCCCCATGTTGTGGAGTTGTTTTTGTAAAGATGTGCTTTGTTGATCATGATTTATTCTATATTAGTTATTATATTAGTTATGCTGTGCCTACATCACTATCGCCTTGTCTGTTATGAGCAGGTCCATCTATTTGGGAACATGCCTTGCATTAGACAATGATGGAGAACTCTGCTAACATACTGTACGCCATCTCTGCCTGCAGATGTCAGAAGTATGTCATTACTGCATGTTTGAAGTATGTCATTTGTCTCCCACTGACATCCGGAGACATATATTTATATGACTCTGGTGACATCCAGGCATCAGCTACTGTAATAGTGGCTCTATTCACCTGAATGTTCCATGTTGTTTCCTGTGCTTTGCCTTTGCTGTTGTTTACTTCCTTTGTTGACAGGATTAACAGGGACTGTTCAGTGCTTAAAGGGAATGTATCCATGTAGTGAATATTCCCTTTAAGCAATGAATATTATTCACTTCATGGATACATTCCCTTTAAGCGCTATGGAATTAGTTACAACTTTATTAATTGTTTTGGTTTGTGTAAGAAAGAGAAGAAAGGTTGAAATACATGTATAGGAGAAAGGGAGACAGTATTAGGAAGGACTGGTACTGTGTGTCTTGATAAGACTGCAGAAGCGATTGTATAGCTGTAAACTACTGTAACCAACTTTCTCAGATTAAACTCATGTTTGGAATTGTAATAACACTTTTGTCACTTTTATCCAAGTTTAGAAAGTCACAGTTAGGATTTGGCCCATTGTCCTTAGCTGGTCAATACTTGAAGTTCAAACAACTTTAGTAAATTCATTCTCCTGAGGTTTTGTGATGGGATGACAAACAGAGTTTTAACCATGATATTGCCATTGTAATATCATATTCCTGGTTCATTCTTTGTGCATGGTTGCAAATTAATGCTTTCATTTCAATTTAATAAAAGTATAACCTAACCACCTATTTAATTTGAGTCTATTGTAAAATGAAGAACAACCTAATTTACACAATTGCCAATTTTCCCTTCTCTTCCCTGCCTCTCCCATTCACTCTCACTCTCTCTCTCCCCTGGTTGTGTTGTGGCTGGGTGGGTAAATCTCCTCTTTGTTTTGTCTTGGCAATCAGCCTGGAAAATAAAAGTGATTAAACCAATGGGAAATGATGCAAAGCCCTGACCTCAGAAATAACCCTATTTGTTTGTCATTAAAACTGATAGACTTTACTAGCCTGCTGCCTGTGTGTTTTTGCTCTAGCCTGGTGCCTGTGTGTTCCTGTTCTAGCCTGGTGCCTGTGTGTTTCTGCTCTAGCCCGGGGCCTGTGTGTTTCTGCTCTAGCCTGGTGCCTGTGTGTTCCTGTTCTAGCCTGGTGCCTGTGTGTTTCTGCTCTAGCCTGCTGCCTGTGTGTTTCTGCTCTAGCCCGGTGCCTGTGTGTTTCTGCTCTAGCCTGGTGCCTGTGTGTTTCTGCTCTAGCCCGGTGCCTGTGTGTTTCTGCTCTAGCCTGCTGCCTGTGTGTTTCTGCTCTAGCCCGGTGCCCGTGTGTTTCTGCTCTAGCCTGGTGCCTGTGTGTTTCTGCTCTAGCCTGCTGCCTGTGTGTTTCTGCTCTAGCCCGGTGCCTGTGTGTTTCTGCTTTAGCCCGGTGCCCGTGTGTTTCTGCTTTAGCCCGGTGCCCGTGTGTTTCTGCTCTAGCCGGTGCCTGTGTGTTTCTGCTCTAGCCTGCTGCCTGTGTGTTTCTGCTCTAGCCCGGTGCCCGTGTGTTTCTGCTCTAGCCTGGTGCCTGTGTGTTTCTGCTCTAGCCTGGTGCCTGTGTGTTTCTGCTCTAGCCTGCTGCCCGTGTGTTTCTGCTTTAGCCTGGTGCCTGTGTGTTTCTGCTCTAGCCTGCTGCCCGTGTGTTTCTGCTTTAGCCCGGTGCCCGTGTGTTTCTGCTCTAGCCGGTGCCTGTGTGTTTCTGCTCTAGCCTGCTGCCTGTGTGTTTCTGCTGTAGCTCGGTGCCCGTGTGGTTCTGCTCTAGCCGGTGCCAGTGTGTTTCTGCTCTAGCCGGTGCCTGTGTGTTTCTGCTCTAGCCGGTGCCTGTGTGTTTCTGCTCTAGCCGGTGCCTGTGTGTTTCTGCTCTAGCCCGGTGCCCGTGTGTTTCTGCTCTAGCCGGTGCCTGTGTGTTTCTGCTCTAGCCCGGTGCCTGTGTGTTTCTGCTCTAGCCCGGTGCCCGTGTGTTTCTGCTCTAGCCTGGTGCCTGTGTGTTTCTGCTCTAGCCTGCTGCCTGTGTGTTTCTGCTCTAGCCCGGTGCCTGTGTGTTTCTGCTTTAGCCCGGTGCCCGTGTGTTTCTGCTTTAGCCCGGTGCCCGTGTGTTTCTGCTCTAGCCGGTGCCTGTGTGTTTCTGCTCTAGCCGGCTGCCTGTGTGTTTCTGCTCTAGCCCGGTGCCCGTGTGTTTCTGCTCTAGCCTGGTGCCTGTGTGTTTCTGCTCTAGCCTGGTGCCTGTGTGTTTCTGCTCTAGCCTGCTGCCCGTGTGTTTCTGCTTTAGCCTGGTGCCTGTGTGTTTCTGCTCTAGCCTGCTGCCCGTGTGTTTCTGCTTTAGCCCGGTGCCCGTGTGTTTCTGCTCTAGCCGGTGCCTGTGTGTTTCTGCTCTAGCCTGCTGCCTGTGTGTTTCTGCTGTAGCTCGGTGCCCGTGTGTTTCTGCTCTAGCCGGTGCCAGTGTGTTTCTGCTCTAGCCGGTGCCTGTGTGTTTCTGCTCTAGCCGGTGCCTGTGTGTTTCTGCTCTAGCCCGGTGCCTGTGTGTTTCTGCTCTAGCCCGGTGCCCGTGTGTTTCTGCTCTAGCCGGTGCCTGTGTGTTTCTGCTCTAGCCCGGTGCCTGTGTGTTTCTGCTCTAGCCCGGTGCCCGTGTGTTTCTGCTCTAGCCGGTGCCTGTGTGTTTCTGCTCTAGCCGGTGCCTGTGTGTTTCTGCTCTAGCCCGGTGCCTGTGTGTTTCTGCTCTAGCCGGTGCCTGTGTGTTTCTGCTCTAGCCCGGTGCCTGTGTGTTTCTGCTCTAGCCCGGTGCCTGTGTGTTTCTGCTCTAGCCGGTGCCCATGTATTTCTGCTCTAGCCGGTGCCTGTGTGTTTCTGCTTTAGCCGGTGCCTGTGTGTTTCTGCTCTAGCCCGGTGCCTGTGTGATTCTGCTCTAGCCGGTGCCTGTGTGTTTCTGCTCTAGCCCGGTGCCTGTGTGTTTCTGCTCTAGCCCGGTGCCTGTTTGTTTCTGCTCTATCCCGGTGCCTGTGTGTTTCTGCTCTAGCCCGGTCCCTGTGTGTTTCTGCTCTAGCCCGGTGCCTGTGTGTTTCTGCTCTAGCCCGGTGCCTGTGTGTTTCTGCTCTAGCCCGGTCCCTGTGTGTTTCTGCTCTAGCCCGGTGCCTGTGTGTTTCTGCTTTAGCCGGTGCCTGTGTGTTTCTGCTTTAGCCATCCACATGGAAGCCATTAAGTGTTTTCTGACCAGCCACACGTTTCACTTCTGCACATGCACCATGAAAACAATGCAGAAATAAATCAAATCATTTCTCCTTACCTCTCTCTCTTTTATGAAGGGAAGTATTAAAGGACAGTCAGAGGTGGTGCGGAGCCTGGAAAAGAGTCATGTAATTATGTTGGGAGTGAGATAATATATTTCCTTTGGAAAAAGAGAAGGCCTCAGCATAGTTCTGAGATTAGGTTTTAGATCAGGCCAGCTCTGCTAATAGTTGTTTATTAGAACATTTAAAGATGTTAAATACCAAGTATCAATGCTTACAGACTAAAGTGGATCTAAAACCTTTTCTCTAACTTTTCCAACAAGCAATAAAACTATCAGTAGCCTGGGTGTCATTTTGTGTCTGTTTTAGCCAACTATAGCCATCAAATCTGGATATTCTTGAGAAAGGCTCAAGTTGATGTGAAGAATAAAAAATGAACTCCACTATTCTTGCCTTTTCTAAAGTACGTTCTTTCTGTGTGTGTGTGTGTGTGTGTGTGTGTGTGTGTGTGTGTCTATCTGTCTGTTTATCCGAGCCAGAAGGTATCAGGAGGCATCAGTGTGTTTACTCTGGGCAGTGAAGAGTCTTTCACCTGTGTAGGGCCCTTGGGTCCATCAATGTAATATGTCCCAGTCCATCCATAACGTTAGGATTTAGGCTTGTGTTAGACAGTGTGTTATTATTAGATCATTAGAGGTAAGAGGACTTTTGAAGCATTTGTCCATTTGTACATGTTTCATTCCAGACTAGAAGTGTGTGCAGAAAGGAGGCCCTCTAGTGGTGAAAATGGCCATCTACCAAAATCTCTGTCCTGCTACTTAGTAGACATGAAGCTCAACCAGAACCCTAACTCTTGCCTTAACCCTAGCTTTAAGTCTACCTCCCGGTTCAGCCGTGGTTGAATTTAATCTGCCACTGTGTCTTATTGACTCAGCCTTAGGCCTATATATCCCTTTGTCAAGGCATATGAACAAACAGGATACAGAGCAAACAATGCAATTATCACAACACATAGGTTGTGATATGGCTATTTCCTCCTGGCTTGGCTTCCTCAGTGATTTTACCTACGCACCACTACTGGATACCCTAGCCTCAACCCTTTCCTTGACCTCAACCTATGGTCATAGCCTTAACCTAATGCTGGGCATAGAAAATCATCATGTAAAACATGAACTTACCTGGTTTTTCCATTAGGAGGCATGCTTTCTCTAGAGATAGTGAGAGACCACAAAAATACACCAAGCTGAACACCTTCAATCACAAGGTGGCAGCCAATGGATCTCCACACACAAAAACACAATACACACATGACATGAATACAATTTGTTTATTTCCTATCATCTTATACACATAGTTTGTACATTGCTTGCACTTGAAGGTACAAAACAACGTGGAATAGACATTGAATTGACGTCTGTGCCCAGTGGGCTGAATAGTGGAGGTCATGAATATGCATAATCACAGATGAGGAAGTAGATGACAGGGAATTTGAATGTAGAGATGTTTGAAGTTTCAATCTCAGCAGGGTAATGGCTACTATTCATGTACAGGTAAATAATAATCTCACACAGACAACATCCTGTTGGAGTAGAGATATTTCCCTTTTTTATAACATAGACTTAATATCAGTACAGCATATGGCATACCCTAATTTCTCTATCTTCCACAATACTGCATTTTCACGTATAGTACGAGTTCACCAACAGATAGCTAGCAGGAACAGTATATAGTGCATGAATACATCCGTAGAAAAGGTACACGCATACAATAAGTAATAAACACCCATTACACTACTTCACCGCACTGCAAATCCCAGATAAAGCGCGCACACACACACACACACACACACACACACTTAGTGTGATGCTTGCAGTGCCATACAATACAACACCAACATCAGACCAGTCACTCAACTGCAGGTATACGGTACTAGAAGGACTATGTACAGAAATAAATTCCTAAAATATTGCACTTGTTGGCCCATTGCATCACACAGCCAAAGCTATGAAGATGCACTTAATTCTATATCTATAACATAGATAACATACACCCTTAGATATATAAATATAGATAATTCAATGTCTTCATGCTACTTTTCTTTTTTGAACCTTCCATTTTCTATGCAAAGACACGATGTAAAACAAACTACAGACAGTTTTCTTTGTTGGCACAATTACAGTTATCAAATGTTTTATGTCCTTATTCCCCTATTATATGGTAGATTATCTTCACTGGGAGGTACAGGACTGTCACGACATCCTATATGTAAAGGACAATTTGCTTCAGCCAAGGATGGACACAATAACAACGTGGTTCAAGGATGTGGAAAAGGTGCACTTTCTTAGGTATATGAAATATGGACACCATTCTCCCTAAAAATACTGTTTCGGAGGATATTGATGTTTATCCAGTCAGACAGACTCTATCATGGCTTCAGTATCCACCTGTCATAACATATCATATCTTGGCTGTGGTCATTTTTTATTTTCTTTCTCTTCGGGAAGTGGATACGAGGGAAGGGTCGGTTTGTAGTTTGGGTAAAGATAACTGTAATGGTCTGCGTAGAACAACATAACTTCGGTTATTGGTTATTTGACAGCACACTTGTCAAATTTCTTAATAAGACTAGAAAAAGAGGATCTATTCAGTTTTGCAGAAATGTGGAGATGGCATCAGATGGCATATCAGGACTACTAATACAAATGCACGTGTACAGTATACAGTACTCACAGACACAATGTAGGATATTCATCAAGTATGAAATCAATGTGGCAGGTGACCATAAAGGAGAAGAGGCCATGTTGGAAATACTAAAAGGCCACATTTGTTTTTTAATCCCAAGGTAGATGATTGAAATCTATCACACTGCCACACTCAATTCACTCTTCCTAAAACACACACACACACACACACACACACACACACACACACACACACACACACACACACACACACTACAAACAGAAATCAGCTACCATCTACCAGTTTGTCTACAGTACACGGAATAGCTTTTGGCTTCGGCAGAAGACAATATGTAACACAAACATAATAAATGCATAAATAGATGGCTAAATAAATGAATGCACTGATTATAACTTTATCCCCTGCAAGTTTTAGGATGGACAATAAAAACAGTGACAAAGCTCTGGGTTCTCCTAATAGAATTTGAATCGATTACAAGTCTTTGAAGCCAGTTGGAAGGCTACTGTGCAGTGCATGGACAACACGTTGAATTCTAACAGCCTTTACAAGCATCATTTTTAATGTTGTAAGGTAAGCTAAAGAGGATAATGGATGTTTGTAGAGTCATATCATTAGCCATCCTGTAAGGCCGACACAGACATACTCATCAGACATATTCAGACCCTCTGTGTTTCTAGGTAAAGGTGTAAAGATCTGTACCTCAACACAGCTATAGAGGGACAGATTGCGTGCCTGGTCACAGATCAGTGCTCTTGCCAACTCCATGTTTGACAATTCCATAAGGAGTTGTCAAGAGAACAGAAACAGTCTGCAGCCCTGGCTGATGTACGATGATAAAAGTGGTCAGATGACACATCAGAATACTACAAGACAGGGGTGCACAACTCCAGTCCGCAGTCCTGCTGAGTTTCCTTCCATCCTGGCACTTAACTGATGGACTACTGTCACTGATTGGCCAGAGAGTGCACCTACAGTATTTATACAAGTCAATCTCTGATTAAAAGGCAAGGAGGAAAATCTGCCTTTGCTGCAGCCATCCAGGACCTTAGTTGTGCACCCCTACTTTAAGACTACCGTTGAGTCACAAATGGCACCCTTTTTCCTATAAAGTACACAACCTTTGACCAGAGCCCTATGGGCCCTCGTCAAAAGTAGTGCATTATGTACGGAAAAGGGTGCCATTTAGGATGCAGCCTATATCTAAGGGACTGGGTATCTTCGAAACACAGGAAGCGGGAGGAGCCACTAACAGTTACAGGCGGACTGCTGGAGCGGCGGGGCGCTGTCTGTCAGTTTGGCGCTAGGTGTTCCCGTGGTAACGGCAGGATCAGTGTCCAGGCTCTCGGACATCCTGTCACAGATGATGTCAACGAGGCGTTCAAAGGTCTGCTTGACATTGATGTTGTCCTTGGCACTCGTTTCAAAGAACTCAAAACCTGCGGAGGGATAGCGAGGGAGAAGAGAGAAATAGTATATGAACATCGTAGATGATGTTGACAAGAAGTTAATTGTCTACATTCAGAAATCTCTTGACAATGACTAAGTGAAAATGAAAGCCTGTCAAATACTGTACGTTATGTTTACAATAAGTCAATGAACTTACAAAAGCCCATGTAGGTACCGGTGCTGTGAATCAGTATGAGCTAACGCATTATAATTCTTCGTATCTGACTGTTGACCATTCGATGTGTTCATTATTTTATCTCTGCCACTATAAAGTGTCCCTGATCAATCAAATGATAGCAGCTCACCGAGTTGTTCTGCCAGCTGTCTCCCGCTGTCTGCAGCCACCACCCTCTCCTCCTCCATGTCACACTTGTTCCCAGCCAGCACCACCTGGGCGTTGTCCCAAGAATAGGTCTTAATCTGGGTCGACCTGCACACACACGCACACATACATACACAGAGAAGAAAACAGAGCACTGCATCTATCTACTAGAAGCTATAGGCGACAAGCTGATACAGTAAACAACATATCTCCTCCATCAAACCCAGGTTTACTACAGAACGGCGCTGACAGACACCGCCCGCTTGCTTCTAGCTAGATTTTTTTTGTGTTCTGTCCATACTGTCTATACACACCATTTATATGTACAGTGCATTCGGATATTATTCAGACCCCTTCACTTTTTTCACATTTTGTTACGTTACAACCTTATTCTAAAATGGATGAAATCGTTTTTTTCCTTCATCAATCTACACACAATGCCCCATAATGACAAAGCAAAAACAGTTTTTAATACATTTTTGCAAATTTGAGTCTTTCCTTTTACGTAAAATATCACATTTACAAAAGTATTCAGACCCTTTACTCAGTACTTTGTTGAAGCATCTTTGGCAGCGATTACAGCCTCGAGTCTTCTTGTGTATGACGCTACAAGCTTAGCACACCTGTATTTGGGGAGTTTCTCCCATCCTCTCAAGCTCTGTCAGGTTGGATGGGGAGTGCCGCTGCACAACTATTTTCAGGTCTCTCCTGCGATGTTAGATTGGGTTCAAGTCCAGGCTCTGGAGTCTTGGTGGTTCCAAACTTCTTCCATTTAAGAATGATGGAGGCCACTGTGTTCTTGGGGACCTTCAATGCTGCAGAGTTTTTTTGGTACCCTTCCCCAGGTCTGTGCCTGGACACAGTCTTATCTCGGAGCTCTACAGACAATTCCTTCAACCTTATGGCTTGGATTTTTCTCTGACATGCACTGTCAGCTGTGAGACCTAATATAGACAGGTGTGTGCCTTTCCAAATCATGTCCAATCAATTGAATTTACCACAGGTGGACTCAAGGGTGATCAATGGGAAAAGGATGCACCCGAGCTCAATTTCAAGTCTCATAGCAAAGCATCTGAATACTTATTTAAATAAAGTATTTCAGTTTTTTTTGTTATACATTGGCAAAAATGTCTCGAAACCTGTGGGAAAAGGGAAGGGGTCTGAATACGAATGCACTGTGTAATTATATTCCAGACTCTGCCGTTGCTCGTTCTAATGTTTCATAATTGAGTTGATTGTTTTTGACCTTTTGTATTATGTACGTATTGTTATTGTATTTCTAAGTATTACTGCACTGTTGGAGTGTACAGTGAGGTCAGACTGGTGATATGAGTTCAGATGTAGGTCAATTCACATCTGACTATTGGTATTATTCACAGTCACATCCTGGTCAAAAACAGCTGCTCTGAAATATGCTTTTTGTGCTGAATGTTTATAATCTATCTCTAGTCTAGCCTATATTTAATGGTGAAATGATTACCGATATCTATGTTTATCTCTCACAATGATTCGTTTTGTGTTTCAATGGCCAATAACCAAGAGAGGAGAGAAGCAGCAGTGTCTAGTGCCCAGCGTGACTCTGTCACTGTCAGGAGACAACTGCGTCACACACAGGAAATGAGTGTGAGTTAGGACAGGAGCTCATTCACACACATCTTGGCAGGGATGGAAAACATGCATCTTTACCCTCAATCTTCTAACCAGGACGAATCATGGAATAAAAGCCTACCATTAGAAGTCTGTTCAGGTCCTTAATTCAGAATAATAAATGTACATATGTTTCATGCTTTGTAACATCCCATGACCCTTACGTGGATGATGCAAAAATAATATATATATATATATATATATATATACAGTATATCACAAAAGTGAGTACACCCCTCACATTTTTGTAAATATTTGAGTATATCTTTTTTGAAGAAATGACACTTTGCTACAATGTAAAGTAGTGAGTGTACAGCTTGTATAACAGTGTACATTTGCTGTCCCTTCAAATTAACTCAACACACTTCCTTCCATGCAATATTGCTCAAATTAAAAGCAAACCTGGTTTCAAAATATAAATAAAGCAACACCTCACGGCACAACGCCTCTCTCCTATTTGACCTAGATAGTTTGAGTGTAGGCATTGATACGTAAGATACCTGTGCCTTTAAAATAAAAATGTATGTAGTTCTGTCCTTGAGCTGTTGTTGTCTATTCATGTTCTGTATTATGTCATGTTTCATGTTCTGTGTGAATCCCAGGAAGAGTAGCTGCTGATATTACAACAGCTAATGGGGATCCTAATCAAATACCAAATATATAGTCTCATAAGTAATTATAGCTAA
This sequence comes from Oncorhynchus clarkii lewisi, assembly GCF_045791955.1. Lineage (NCBI taxonomy): Eukaryota > Metazoa > Chordata > Actinopteri > Salmoniformes > Salmonidae > Oncorhynchus > Oncorhynchus clarkii. The sequence continues at coordinate 32,813,982 of NC_092152.1, forward strand.
TGATATTTAAAACATCATAGATGGTTTCATTACCACTTATCAGTTATTATGGATGCTTATAGTCAGTTATAACACATTATAAAGGATGTTATAAAGCATTATATGTATGTACTTCATAGAAAGTGTTAACTAATAAAGTATTTTTGTGCTCTGTCACTGCTATGGCTTTAGTGAACAAGCTCACTGATTTGAACAGCTCCAAGATAATAACAGTCATTAGCTGACTGGTATCAAGACTTCAGAATAGAGCAGTTTATGACTCTACAGTAGCTGCTGTTCAATTTGATTGCATTGCAATGTCTCATACAGAGAGCCTGTTAAATACATGTGTTTTCTTCCTTTCTTAGCAGTTAGTCATCCGACAGTACATCAGCGCGTTGCCGTAGTGATCGCGAGCACCCCTTTCCTCTCTGTGCTCCCATAATCCTGTTGGGCTGTGAGGGTGAGATAAGGCTATAGCAGTGAGCTGTAATCATGCTACAGAGAGGGAGGGGTCACACCGTCTGGCCACAACACCTGGATCTACACAACCAAAGGGGACAGAGATGTTAAACCCATCTACTTTCTACAAAGATGCCCTACTCAACATACCAACACTAGGGTTGATGTGACACGCCCATTCTGTACACAAAAGAGGACATGGTAGTCAAAATCACTTTCTCTCTACACAATTGAGAAAACATTTTTATTTTTGTTTCACCATGAGACATTTAATCGTTTTGTCAAGTGCATCCATCAAAACATTATTTTTCTTAAACTATTCTGGTAGAGTTTATCCCAGAAACCTGGTAATTGTGACTGATGAAATAGACTTCTTGTTCTTATTTCTAGGAATAAATCATGTTGAATCCAGGATACAGGAAAGATACAGAACAAGGTTCCAGTAGTGTAGGTATTCAGTATTCGGATGGAAATAGATTTTGTGGCTCACAAAGACAGTGATTCGTGACTTTGCCTGGCCTACCCAGGGACCCCCCCCCCCCCCCCCCCCACACACACACACAGATGGGCCAGTGGCTCTCTGAGAACAAGCGCTCTAATCAATACGCTTAGATAAGGAGATACTGACAGAGATGAAGGTCAGTTATTTGGGTCTGTTTCTTCACAGGGAGAACTCCTCTACTCATCCTGTCTCAATACAACCCAACAACACACTGTTGTCCATAAAGATATGTAGTCTTTCAGAATCTTGTGTTAAGATATACAGTATGTAAACAATACTTAAAACAAAACATGTCATCTGAGGCTGCTTCCTTCCCTCCTGTATTTCATGACACAGGATATACTGACAGAATTGCAGTCCTTCCAACGTGCTGATGAAAGCTGCTAATGCTGACACGTACTGGTTTTCAATTATGTAATCAACTGTGCTATTTAACACAAATATTCCTCCTAGAGAGGATGAAAATGTGTTGTACCCCAGTAGAACTCACCAGTCCTGCACACAATGGAAGGACTCCTCGTTGGTGATGTCATACATAAGGATGAAGCCCATGGCTCCCCGGTAGTATGCAGTGGTGATTGTCCGGTACCGCTCCTGTCCCGCTGTGTCCTGGAGAGAGATACAGAACATTGTTGTTGCTGGTCACAAACACACACACACACACACACACACACACACACACACACACACACACACACACACACACACACACACACACACACACACACACACACACACACACACACAGTCACTCACAGTAAGTCACACAGAAAATCTCCCATCCATGTGTGTATTTATTCTGGACTGGTTTGACTAGCTGTGATGAGCATGTATCCTGCATCGCCAGCTGGTTTGGCTAGCTGTGATGAGCATGTATCCTGCATCGCCAGCTGGTTTGGCTAGCTGTGATGAGCATGTATCCTGCATCGCCGGCTGGTTTGGCTAGCTGTGATGAGCATGTATCCTGCATCGCCGGTTGGTTTGGCTAGCTGTGATGATCATGTATCCTGCATCGCCGGCTGGTTTGGCTAGCTGTGATGATCATGTATCCTGCATCGCCGGCTAGTTTGGCTAGCTGTGATGATCATGTATCCTGCATCGCCGGCTAGTTTAGCTAGCTGTGATGATCATGTATCCTGCATCGCCAGCTGGTTTGGCTAGCTGTGATGAGCATGTATCCTGCATCGCCGGCTGGTTTGGCTAGCTGTGATGATCATGTATCCTGCATCGCCTGCTGGTTTGACTAGCTGTGATGATCATGTATCCTGCATCGCCAGCTGGTTTGGCTAGCTGTGATGAGCATGTATCCTGCATCGCCAGCTGGTTTGGCTAGCTGTGATGATCATGTATCCTGCATCGCCGGCTGGTTTGGCTAGCTGTGATGATCATGTATCCTGCATCACCAGCTGGTTTGGCTAGCTGTGATGAGCATGTATCCTGCATCGCCAGCTGGTTTGGCTAGCTGTGATGAGCATGTATCCTGCATCGCCAGCTGGTTTGGCTAGTGGTGATGATCATGTATCCTGCATCGCCGGCTGGTTTGGCTAGCTGTGATGATCATGTATCCTGCATCGCCAGCTGGTTTGGCTAGCTGTGATGATCATGTATCCTGCATCGCCGGCTGGTTTGGCTAGCTGTGATGATCATGTATCCTGCATCGCCGGCTGGTTTGGCTAGCTGTGATGATCATGTATCCTGCATCGCGGCTGGTTTTGCTAGCTGTGATGTTCAAGTATCCTGCATCGCCGGCTGGTTTGGCTAGCTGTGATGATCATGTATCCTGCATCGCCGGCTAGTTTGGCTAGCTGTGATGATCATGTATCCTGCATCGCCGGCTGGTTTGGCTAGCTGTGATGATCATGTATCCTGCATCGCCGGCTGGTTTGGCTAGCTGCGATGATCATGTATCCTGCATCGCCGGCTGGTTTGGCTAGCTGTGATGATCAAGTATCCTGCATCGCCGGTTGGTTTGGCTAGCTGTGATGATCATGTATCCTGCATCGCCGGCTGGTTTGGCTAGCTGTGATGATCATGTATCCTGCATCGCCGGCTGGTTTGGCTAGCTGTGATGATCAAGTATCCTGCATCGCCGGTTGGTTTGGCTAGCTGTGATGATCATGTATCCTGCATCGCCGGCTGGTTTGGCTAGCTGTGATGATCATGTATCCTGCATCACCGGCTGGTTTGGCTAGCTGTGATGATCAAGTATCCTGCATCGCCGGCTGGTTTGGCTAGCTGTGATGATCATGTATCCTGCATCGCCGGCTGGTTTGGCTAGCTGCGATGATCATGTATCCTGCATCGCCGGCTGGTTTGGCTAGCTGTGATGATCATGACGGTCATTATCTATTCACAAATTCTAGAGGTTCACGTCTCCCCAGTAAATGAATAATGCACTATGATAAATAAATCAAATAATCCAAATCCCTCTCCATGCCTGCAGGGCCCATCCCAAACAGAGCAATTGATACAAGCACAACAGGGTGTCTGGTGATGTCTCCACACCCCATGGGAAGCAGACCATTGATCCCATATACCGTAGCTAACCATTGAAATAGAGAGACATTTCAAACGCCATGTTGATTAGTCACTGTGGTGGCTGAGACCTACTAGTCATATTATACTGATTATGTCATGTCTATGGGTTTTTACAATAAACCTCTTGTATAGGGGCACTCAGCAGTGTGCTATTTCCACTGCGAGGCCAAACAGTGCTGGGTTACATTAGCTACAGAGAGAGGCCTGCTATAATTGTGTCTGTGTGGTAGCCAACGGACATCTCTGACCTTCAAAAGCACACACAGCTCAGAGGCTGTCTACCTCAATCTCCCTCATACAGCAGCTGGGCTGAGCAATGGAAACCCACAAATATACACAGTAAAGCATGGACGTACGTGTACCTGCATGCAGATGTTCAGGTGTGTGTGTCTATATATTAGTGCGAACAATGAACTGTAGAATGTTTTTGTACAATACAATTCAGTAGGCCATAGCATTACCTACTTCTACATAATGTTTTTTAAGTACATTTCTTTATCGGTTTTTTTTATTATTATGAAAATGGTTCTCTTTTTTTTTGCAGACTGTGACATTGCTTTACATTAAACATTCATCTTCTAGACAATGCTTTGACTGTTGACTTTCCTCTTGGCTGAATACTGAAGACATACTGTATGCATCCACACATTTCACTACCCTATCGATTCAGGGCCAAGTGCTTGCCAATGACTCATTTCATCTTGGGGCTATTTGAGTGGGCAGCTTTGCTTGTTCTTAGCTAAAAGACACAGCGAGACAGAAAAATCCTGCTGAGTCCAATGAACAGGAGCTCCATTTGAAACGAATTGACTGAGTTTTATTTAATCATCGCCATGGCACCACAGAGCAGTTTACACTGTGAATAAGCCCAACAAATGGACAGAATCTTTAGTACAGTCCGTGAAGAGTGACAATAGGCCATCTTATTTTAATCTTTACTGGTAAATTTGAGCGTACTGTGGCTCGTCGGGAATAGTACAGTACCCAAACAGCCCAATTAGACAACCTAGAGCTATTCAATTGAATGCTCTCTCTGGCAATCCTGCGTCTGTTAGAACCCGCTTGTTTTTGCTTAACTGACAAAAACCCACTACCCTTATTACTCACTAATTAAACTGTTTACATTCAACCCTCAGCTGATTAACTGCTACAGTCCTGTCTGGGACCAATGAATTGGTGGAACAGACAGTAAATATGACAGTGAACAGCATTGCCTCTCTCAGGAAGAGAGAGAGCGGGTGTTTGGAGGAAGCATGCTTTGAATTGTCACCTTAGCAATCTCAGAGGTGCTCAGAAACAAACTCCTTCAACTCCAAATCTCCTAATAAAAAAAAGCTGTAGGCGAGGTCGGACACACACAGGAGGAGAACACAGTCTGAGAGGAGTGTTGTTCAGTGATCCATACACATCCATCTGCCTCTGTTCTCTACACTGCCCTGCCTCGCGTTCCATCACAGTAGGCCTTGCTCCTACATCTTAGCAGCACAATCCAACTCAAATGTTTCATGTCAAATGTCACATTTAATGTTATTGTGACTGGAGACATTATCTATCACAATAGTGAGTACCCCGGACTCTAGCGACAGACCTACCCAGATCTGCAGTTTGATCCTCTTGTCGTTCTTGTAGACGGTCTTGACTTTGAAGTCAATGCCCACGGTGCTGACGAAGGCTGAGGTGAAGGCGTCGTCAGCGTAGCGGAACAAGAAGGAGGTTTTCCCCACGCTGCTGTTGCCAATGATCAGCAGCTTGAACATGTAGTCAAAGTTCTGGTCCCCGCCCTCCTTCCCTTGAGTGGTCCCCTGAGTGGCAGCCATCTGGAAAGACCAGGAGTCACAGTGCCAAAGGTGAAATCAACTCATGGCATTAGAAATGTCACTCTAAGGTTTAGATATGTTGCATGGAAGACGGATGTCACAGACGTGTAAAAGAAGAATATATTATTCAAATGATCACATGCAAACACACCAGCCTCTGAGATTGGTGTTAAAAGCATACAGACTGTGTCTGATGGCAGATGGCTGTGTTGGATAAACAAAAAGAGCACTACACACCCTGGGGTTGGTGAAGAGTCCACCTGTGTTCTACATCTTCACATATGTGTGTGTGCCTGCCAATGAACATTAGTCAGATCCTTCCCAAGCAATCTATACCATACCCAGCAGGGTGTGGAAGGTGTATGATCAATTAGGCTTGGATTTATCAATGGTTATGCTAATCCATTCAACAATCCAACAATTATTGACAAAAAAACAAATGTGGAATGTTTCATCTTTCTTGCGAAATTCGTCTGCATTTGTCAGCATTCTATATAAATAGAACTGGGCTACAGCAGACATCTTTGTTCCTAGTAGCCTAAATGTTTTCACTGTGCATCAGCAATTTGCCATGTCAAGCATGTGCCTGTTCTGTTAAACGGAGAAGGATTCTTTCGGTTTTACATCAAGCAAGCCTAAACTGCACTATTAACAACACCGTACTGTCTATGTACAATGTTTCATTAACAAAATGTCCTATTACCGATAACAATCATCTAGAAATACATGGGCACTGCATTTTAGGTGTTTTATGTGCTAATTCCATTTAGAAATGTTATGAGAACGACGAAAATACACTATTCCATTTTGCTACACAAATGTAGGCTAGTTCTCGTAAATTGGATAAAACCTTGCAGAATTTTGGAACATCGGAAATACAGCTTAGAATCAAGTTCTTTGCGGAATTCTATAACAGTCTAGCAAAAAATGACATGATGCAGAAAAAATATTTTAAATCATAGCAAACCAACCTGCGTCGAAGGCTTCGTGTCAGTCAGTGGCTTTTTCTGTTTTTATATAAATGTTTTACTGTAGAAGACGGTTCGGTTTGATGCTCGACAATTTCAGCACCTGGGAGCTGTCCCTGTGTTCCGAAGCTGAACTGTCCGGCCCAAGCGCGCGCCAGTGTTCGTTCGTTGAAGAGCGTAGTAAGCGCATTCGACGTCAAAGTTCACAATATGGAGCTTGTAGTCTTTATAATTCCAAAAGGGTGACTGCATTATTCAGCATGCAACACAGTCACTTTGACAACATTCATTTTGACAACTCCAGACTATAATATTTTTCAAAAATTTATATTTTTGTGAACATTTTCATTCATCTAATAATGTATTTTGACAATTATACAATTTCCTCCGTGGCATTACCAAAAAAGATGCTTGCTCTTAGAAAAGACAATATAACATTTCAGAAATGTAAAGCACAATTACAATGTGCATTTAGCCTAAATTAATTTGTTCAATGTAGCCTAATGATGATGTGTGTTGAGTCATTCTGAAGTCAACGGGTTTCATCTAGGTACCATATGACTATGGGAACTGCAATACTTGGAGGGGGGATATGAGAAAATGTGGGAAATATTTTGCTATTGTCGTACAAGCTTGGATTCTGCACCTCTCATCTCAGCACCACACACATAGGATGCTGAGACTGAAGCTACAGTAATAGATGCCAAACACTGGTGTAGATTAAACCTGGTCCTGACCTGGACCAAAATGTACTTCCAATGGGAATTCTTCATTAAGACAGTCCAGGCCCAGGCTGGGAAACCAGCCCTTATTAAACAGGCCCTAGAAAAGTAGATGATATTCTTTGTATAGGTCTAAAATACAACATTTTATTCAGACATTAATTGTGACAAATGCAAACATAGGGGTTATTAACCTGTTGGATCGCACCACAAATGCTTAAAAGATAGCATTTGGAGACAGTGGCCAGATAAACAAAACCAAAGCATGGATTTCTGTTTTGTGAGACTTTTTTTCAGTTATTGGTAAGATTTCACATTTGTAGCTATTTCTGTCACTCCACCTACTGTTACGAATAGGAATGAAGACCGTTCCGTTTTAAAATAAGCTTACATTGAAATTCAAAGTTACTGAGACATGGTATTGGGACCTGGAAATCTAAACACACACACTATGCAATATTTAATAATATATCATCCTAGTCAACATTTCACTCAGCCCATTATCATCTGTGACAGGCTCCCATGGCTGCTGTTCTGGACTACTGGACCACACCTGTTCTCTGTTGCTATTTATGATCTGACTAGCCTGAGTGTCAGTCTGTTTGTGCTTTCATGCCAACTACTTGGCACTCATTGCCATGCCAAACAATGCCAGCAATGTTCGAGGACCAGTCTATCACATTATTACTGTTGTGATCAACTAGACACCACATGTCATCTGTGTTGACATTTCTTACAGTCCTGAGGGGAAAAAACATGCTGGGAGGAATCAGATTGTCAGATTAGTCTTTAAATTAAAGTCACAATAACTTTCTGTATTTTACACATGCCATTGTGAATATAAATATGACCGTTAAGTCTCGCATGTTGCCCTTTGGTCTACATCTGAACAAATTGTGTTATGTAAAATAGAATTGTTTAAATCAATATATCTGATTAAAATGTTGGAATAGTTCACGCAAATTACAAAATTACATGATGGTTACCTTACCCTGTAAGCAGTCTATGGACAAGGTGTGACAGCAATCCATTATTTGGTTTAGTTTCTCTGGCACTGTTTCCAAATGCTAACGTTTTAGCATTCGTGGCACAAATCCCAGTCAAGTCATGGGACCGATATTAGCATTTTGCACGCGTCATGCTCAAATAATTTGTAAATTACTTTGTTGAGCTTCACCATCAATTTGCGATACTTGCGGGTGATTTGGACATGATGCACAAAAAATTATAATATCGGTACCATGACTTGAATGGGATTTGTGCCACGAATGCTAAAACGTATCAGGCCTTGTGAATAGACTGCTTACAGGGTAAGGAAACCAATGTGTAATTTTGAAATTTGGGTCAACTATCCCTTTAACGACTTCCAGACACACCAAAAAGTTATATAATCGGACAGACAGTTGTTGTCCACCTCAGTTATGGAAAGTACATTACCTATCCATGTACCGGGAAACGGATTTGATTGGGTATGTTAATGATTCATCTCCTGGCAGGAATTAAGCCTTTGGCCGTTTTGTTTATAGTGCATAATGAATGAGAGACTGGGTTGTTTGATTGGTGTCCACTGACCGTTTGGATTGCTGCTTGAAAGGGGGCGACTGAAGTAGGTCACAGTTGCAAAGCCTCATGTGCTCGTTTTACTAAATTCTAGGATATTTGTACTTACTGTGCAACATTTATGCAAATATCTTATAAAGTAACCGATCGGATCAACTTGCATGTCGTTTAATATTACAGCACATGTTTTCTCGTCTCCAAATATTTCTGCAAATGTGTATGTTCTATAAAAAGATACGGCTTACAGAATCAAAGTGCATAAAACGATGTGGGAAATATCTTGCGTAATATCCACTCACCAAAATGAATAGAGGCATTGATATAGTAGCACGTTCTCTTTGCACAATTCTTTGAAAAGGTTTTGATGACGGAAGTTTCATAAATATAACTTTTCTATTTAGTACGCTGCACGATAATAGTGCCATGGCACCCTCTGCTGGGTGCTTGAGTTCTTGCATGTCTAGATATTGAATTACAGTATTACATTTCGATGCCTATGACAAAAAATGTCATTATTAGAGGAGCTCCATTTGCAATGCTTCACAAATATTTGGAATACCTGTACAAAAAAATGTTCAGGTATTTTTTCATGATTGTGTCAAAATAAAAAAATAGCAAGACATTAAGCCTATCCCTGTCTCCCTTACTGTTGCCTCTGCTGTTTTGGTTGGCCTAAAGTACTAATATGGATGCTAACCACTGTTTTATGTAGCCTAATAGAGAGTTTATCATGGAGGACTCCACAGAATTCATCCTCCAGGACCAAGGCTCCAGAACGGTCCACGGCAGTAAGGACAACCCCATCCTGACAGCCTCCACTGGGGCTTTGCTCGCTGGCCTCTACGGGATATGGACTATGTTTTCCCTTCCTGACTTCTGCAAAGTACCAAGAAGACTCAAGGTATGTCTCATTCACACGAATGTGCTCAGGCCCCTATAACTGTACAGTGAAATCAATAAACAATGCTTTGCTGCTTGTCTTGGAGTGCTTTATCTGTGTTCCATGATGCCTTCAAAAGGAGAATGGGGCTTATGTGGTAAGTCAAATATTTGTAGAACACACAATTGGTAAGTCAAATACACTGAGTGTACAAAACATTAGGAACACCTTCCTAATAATGAGTTGCACCCCCTGTTGCCCTCAGAACAGCTTCAATTCGTCGGGGCATGGACTCTGTAAGGTGTCGAAATCGTTCCACAGAGATGCTGGCCCATGTTGACTTCAATGCTTTCCACAGTTGTGTCAAGATTGTTTAATGTCCTTTGGGTGGTGGACCATTCTTGATATGCACAGGAAACTGTTGAGCGTGAAAAACCCAGAAGCGTTGCAGTTCTTGACACACTCAAACCAGTGCGCCTGGCACCTACTACTATACCCGTTCAAAGGCTTAAATATTTTGTCTTGCCCATTCACGCTCTGAATCGCACACATACACAATCCGTCTCAATTGTCTCAAGGCTTAAAAATCCTTATTTAACCTGTCTCCTTCCCTTCATCTACACTGATTGAAGTGGATGTAACAGGTGACATCAATAAGGGATCATAGCTTTCACCTGGATTCCCCTGGTCAGTCTGTCATAGAAAGAGCAGGTGTTCCTAATGTTTTGTTCATTCAGTGTATATAAATAATCAACGAGGGGCTATGCGTTCTATGGAAAATAATGACGCGCTTGCCGAGTGGAACAAACCTTCCACGGAGTTGCATTCTTTTTCAGAGAAAGCATAGAGCCCCGAATTGAATATCCCTTTTATACCATCGCTATAATTCAACACATTTTCCCCTAGAAATGTGTTCACTTGCACATCCACAGAAGCTACAGTAGTTGCCTTGGTTACCAAAAAAACTTGCTAGTTTAGCTAACCAAGCCATCAGTCTTAGCTTGCTAAGGTGACCAGGTTTCTGAAATGAAAACCGGGGACATTTCCAGTTCGGCGGTCAATATATATATCCCATGTTATTATCTATGAAACAAAAAAAGGGGGACAATTCCGGTTTCATGTATTTAGTCTAACAGGCACATTGTGATAGAGAAAACAACTGTTACAGAAACACTACAGACGAGACAGAACTGTCTAATCTGAACAGTGGTCCTGGCAGTCTGGGTAGAATAGGAGCAGAATAGAACATGAGCAAAATGGAAAAAAAACAGACAATTGTATATGTGAAATGATTAACAACTTAATAAAGAAATAAGACGATGATGATGAGATTGGTAACTACATAATATACTTAAACCAACCTAATCTGTATATTTCTCAGGATTGCTCTGTCTTTTGCCAGCTTCTCCATGAACTCCTGGCAGGGGAGGATGAAGTTTGTCTTCACAATAAGCATGGCCTTGATGTTAGGAACAGTGAACCTATTTATTGCTGCTGTCCATATATCATTCATTTGGGAGAACACTCTCTCGACTGGTGCATTACTTCCAGGTAAGCACATGACAACAGACGCTAATCTAGCCAGGTTAGTGTGTGGGATGTCGTTCTCTTTAAAGTGGGTAACCACCGTGCTCCATCTCTGACTAAGCGGTGTCTCCACCGTGCTCCATCTCTGACTAAGCGGTGTCTCCACCGTGCTCCATCTCTGACTAAGCGGTGTCTCCACCGTGCTCCATCTCTGACTAAGCGGTGTCTCCACCGTGCTCCATCTCTGACTAAGCGGTGTCTCCACCGTGCTCCATCTCTGACTAAGCGGTGTCTCCACCGTGCTCCATCTCTGACTAAGCGGTGTCTCCACCGTGCTCCATCTCTGACTAAGCGGTGTCTCCACCGTGCTCCATCTCTGACTAAGCGGTGTCTCCACCGTGCTCCATCTCTGACTAAGCGGTGTCTCCACCGTGCTCCATCTCTGACTAAGCGGTGTCTCCACCGTGCTCCATCTCTGACTAAGCGGTGTCTCCACCGTGCTCCATCTCTGACTAAGCGGTGTCTCCACCGTGCTCCATCTCTGACTAAGCGGTGTCTCCACCGTGCTCCATCTCTGACTAAGCGGTGTCTCCACCGTGCTCCATCTCTGACTAAGCGGTGTCTCCACCGTGCTCCATCTCTGACTAAGCGGTGTCTCCACCGTGCTCCATCTCTGACTAAGCGGTGTCTCCACCGTGCTCCATCTCTGACTAAGCGGTGTCTCCACCGTGCTCCATCTCTGACTAAGCGGTGTCTCCACCGTGCTCCATCTCTGACTAAACGGTGTCTCAGAGGTTTTCCATTCTTCAAGCGATCCCCCCTTTAGGAACTCTTGCAGGCCAGTAACCTCGTCAAACAATGCATCCTCATTGATGGTCACATTGGGGCATTTTTCCTGCAGTGTGCCTGCTGCCTTCTGGATCTCTTCACGCTGAGGTTGCCTTTTTAAAAGGAGACCATGTAAATATTTTAGATTATCGGTGTGCTTTCCCCATGCTTGCAAGTAGTTCACAGCTGTAGTGAAGAATGATTGGGATGTTTTGAGAAAGCTCTTTTTAGACATTGCTCCATTTCCCTCTAGCTCTCTCAGAAGTCCTCTGACCAAAACTGGAATGAAGTTGTCATCACATCTTGCAGTCAATTTTGCCTCAATGTTTCTCAGAATTGCAGTTGACTCCACAGCGCAGCAGTCCTGGCATTCAAGCATCTTGATCATGCCACTGAATATGGTCAAGTTTCCATGGACAAAGGCCAGCCAAAGTTCAGTCAGTGGATCTTCGAACATTGCTCGCAGGACAACAGGGCATTTGTCTTCAGAAAGAAAAAAGGATTTCAATGGCACATACCTTTTCAGCACTCTTTCTAGAGCAGGGAGCATGGACAGCCAGCGAACATTGCTGTGTCCTAAAATGTTATGGTACTCCTGGCCAACAAACTCACAAAAGCTTGTCAGTCTTTCTACTCTGACGGTGAAAATATCAAAATATCTTTGTGAGCAGGTACTCAACATCAAGGGGAATCATATCCAAAGCTGTTCTGGCTGTGTTATGAATGATGTGAGCAGGACAACCGAAGCCAATCACCTCCCGCTGCAGGGCATTTTTAACTTTGGTATGGACATTAACCCTCCCCAGCCTATTCAGTCCTCCAAAGTTGGTATTTGTGTTGTCGGCAGACAATGCCACGACTTTGTTTTCCAGGTTACATTTTTGGATGACCACCAGGACCTCAGCTGCAATCTGCTGTTTCTCCTTTCAATTCAATAAAATCATGCAGTTTTGTTTCCACAGATGTGTTGCCGCCATATATCTTACAATATCTGACTACTACTGGCAGCAGCTTTACATGTCCATGATTGGACACATCAATGGACAGGGACACAAATTCAACCTGGTCTAGGTCCTGTGTTACCAAAATAGTTTCCCATGGTGCTAACACGTTACTCACTATGGCTTCACATTTTGTCCTAGCACATGTAAACTTCGGGCTCATAAAGCTTTCGTGTCAGTTGTGCTGTGCAGTCCATGGATCTGTAACTATGATTGTGTCGCATAGTGTGGTATGCAAAGACACCCTCCTGCACAGCTAAACCATATTCTTCTTGGGAAAGCTCTACCTTCTTGAAGAATGTGGTGACAGAGTACATACCAACACGGGCAATCAGAGAGGCTTTATGCTTTTTCGTCTGTTGATGTTCTACCACTGCCGTTCTTCCCCCGCTGCCAATTGAAAAAGAGGAATTACAAAGGGTGCAGTGAACCATTCTATCGTCTTGACCTGAGCGTATAAATGGAAATTCTCTCATCATGTTGTCATTAAAATGCCATTTCCGTTTCTGGGAAACCTCCTGTCTGCTCTTCTTCACTCTCCTTGTGTCACTCTTCTTACTCTCTTAACCTTTTCTTCTCCTCCAATCTTTCTCCATTCGTCTTCCTGATCTTTCTTCCTTTCCTTCTCTTCACCTTTCCACCTCACTCTTCTACACTCTCCTCGCTTCACTCTTTTTACTCCCTTCATTTTTCCTTCTCCAATATTTAATAATAAATAGTACACTATTATATAAAATACTTTGGTTAACAGATTCCCATTGCTTGCCTCATTTTTGTATTTTATCTAAAAAAAAATGGTTTGCAATAATAAATTGGCAGGCTCTATAATCATATCTTTACCTTTCCTCCTCTATCTCTTTCACTCTTCTTCCTCTCCTTCCTCTCCACTCTCTCACAGAACACATTATGCTAATGTTATCCATGAACATTTATAAATATATTTTCACACTACTTATAATGCCAAACCATTAAAATTGTAATCTACAAATAAATATTCTCATAATTAATTGTGCATGAATTGAATATAATCATATTTTCATAATCGCCCGTCCACTGCATGTTTACATGTCAACGTTTTTTTTTACCTAGTTACCATGACAGTAGCTGGCTAACCTAGCTATATAACTTAGTCGACATAGCTAATGTTAGCTAGCATAACCTATTTAAAACCGTATAAAGCAGAGCATCTATCTATATAATAAATTGTGACATTATAACATCATTAGCTAGTATCTCAAACAAGTGTAACTTTGTTTGTTTGTGGTGATGTTGTGGATTCACTTGACACTTGCTAGCTTCTGGCCGAGTTTTCCACAGCAGTTTTCTGTAAAACTAGCGTGAGCAAGTAGTTAGTAGAAGAAGAGGGAGTGAAGCTACTATAGCGAGCAGCCCCCTCTGCTGGACGAAACAAGCACAACGCGATTGAGACGTCAACCGGTAGGCTCTGCTGCCCTGTCTTGACACGTATAATATTATTTCACTTTGCAGTCTGTTTTTAATGCATAGTTAAAAACGGGGACATTTCCGGGGACAACTCCAGCCGGGGACAGGCCACCAAAAACGGGGACTGTCCCCGGAAAACGGGGACGTCTGGTCACCCTATAATTATGAAAATCGAATTCAGCAATGCCAATAATGCCAATAACCCCGTTTCCTAGACTGAGGGCCAGTCTGTTTGTGCTATCCTGCCAACTCCTTGTCAATCATTGTCCTGTTTGACAGCAATGGAGTTGGCAAGAGCAGAAACAGATCTAGGACCAGGCTACCCATCTCTGCCTCTTGTATACATTTCATTTGTTGATCTATTGAACAATCAGTAGCGACCCATCATTCAGGGCAGGTGGGGCAGAGCCCCCCACCTGTTTAGCTTCTCTTTTTGGGGGGTGCCTGTTTTGCATGTTATTTCGGCATTAATACGTGTCGCATATCAGTTTGCAAACAATGTAAAAAAAAAATTTAAAAATTAAATCTTTGAGTTAATAAAGGCGCATACTTGGTCTCTTTTTTGCTTTGCTTTCTTGAGTAAGGCAGCTCCAAAATGCAGGTGTTTCAGCCTAGCTCAGTGCTTTCTGTGGTGGTGGAGCAGCCAGCGGAAAATACGGAGCTTAAGTGTTTGGTAATGTTCTCTAGTTGCACCGTGATTGGCTCAGTGTTCTGTCACCGCAAAATCTACGGATAGAGCTCGAAAATTCCAGCCCCTTGGGTGCTACCATAGAGTTACATTAGAAGTACCCATCCAAGAATGCTCAAGGTCATTGGCCACAGATAAAATGACGTCAAATCACGTTATATCTATCATAGCTTTGATTGGACTGTTCATGTCAACATCATACTTTCAAAATCTTAGCGAGCAAGCTATCATCATGAATCGACTCAACAATCTACTGAGAAATCCTTTTCAATCCTTGTCATATGAAGATAAATAATGAAGAGAATGAAAAGAAAAATGTATCTGTGCTCATTGGCCATTGGACATAAACATTACACAACACTGAGTGGTTTGGAAGCCTGCTATTCAGTGGTGTGGGTGTGTGGTCCAAGTCTGGGTTTAAGGGTCTCTTTTCCAAGCTTAAAAGGATAAACATTCAACATTGGCCATGCTGTCAATCCATGACTTCTGTCTCGCTCAAACAACTGGAAATTCGGAACTGACAAATCTCAGACTTCAGTGAGTTCAAGACAACTGGGAACTCTGAAAAAACTAGCTCCGACAGGAAAATACATTTTGAACAGTCATCCAACTCGGAACCGCAAGTCGGGAACTCGGGCCTCTTTCTAAAGCTCCGACCTGAAGATCATTGATGTCATCATGATTCAACCTTGTTTTTTTAGAGTTCCCAGTTGTCTTGAATGCACCATAAATCCAGAGAATTCCAGACTTTGATGACAAAGTTTGATGACAAGATTTTCCCACGAAGGACCGCCACGCCACCATCCTGTTCAAGTGAGCACAGCACAACAAGGTGAGTCCAAAAATGTGCTACGGCATAAATTATGTGATATGCCAGGTAGATATGTATACTGTAGCTAAGAAAGTAATACTAAGTGTATGTTGTGTAGTAAGATGTTAGTAGCCCATGTGCCTCACCCTAATCATTTGGGTTCTTATCCCCTCATCATTTAACCTACTGTTCTGACTTGGTTGTGCACATGTTGAATATTGAATATTGTAATAGCTTTCATTGTCTACTTATATGCCCCCTTTATTTATCCTACGGTTCTGACTTGGTGTACCGGGCGAATACGGTAAAAACGGCCCATGTTTTGAATTCTGTTGCTGTACATTTCAAAAGTGCTGAACAAATAGTTATATGGACTACGTCCATCCTAGCTCGCTCATGAATGTCTTAATCGAAATTACGGATTACATTTTATCCGCATGTCGTCCTCTTATGCCATAGTTTGTACATTTCAATTGTCAGTAGAAACCACATTTGTATAAGCAAGTCAGCCTTATCAGCTGTTTTTTTTAAAGGCAGTAAATGTGGCTGAATGAACTGTTTCGCCGCCAGAGAAGGCTCCGCTGATAGCCAGGTGTAGCAGTGGTAAGGTGTTGGGACTGCTGTTGGGACTCTGCTGTTGGGCAGCTTTATGTAGGCCCTAACAGTTTGTGGGCACTGTTTGTCACCATTATAGTGCAATTCATGTATTGGTTAGTATTGTGTTGTGTAGTAGCTTTGCTGGCATGCATCTAAAAAAATGTTTTGCCTCACCAAGATGTACATGCAAAAAACACTCCTGTGAACAACATATGAAGGGTGAGGTGCGTTCCTCAAATGTAGAGGAAATGTATTATAAACATGTCCTTAGACTGTGATTAAACCAGATGCCATATACTGTATGTCCTCATAGGACATATGCAGAGCATTGTAAATAAGTATCCCCCACTGTGATGTGAAAGTAAGGTTGCAAACTGTTGAAACTGTGAAATAAATTAATACAATTCTATGTTCTGGATGTTGTTGTCAGCTGGGTTATTGTCTTAGAAAATGGCCATTCTATAGGCCTACTCATTTTCACTTCCACTGAGTTCATACAGGAGGATACTATGGAAAATGCTTGAAGAGCAATAGTTATCCAAGCTGATCACTGTACTGGCCAGTGCACACATATAGAGAGGTCAGCAGTGTATGACATAGAGAGCCCAGCATTTGGCTGACTTCATACCATCCCTACTCGAACTAAAAAGGCACGTTAATTGAATTGTGTTTCCACGTGTCACACAGGCAGGAGAGAGCAGAGGAACAGTAGTAGGCCAGTGAGGGAAGCATGGATACATGGTGTGTAGCTGAGCCCCCTGCTGGCTTTAGATCTGTGGGTTATATGATCACATTGACCCAGGCTCCCTGTAGTGGGTTGTGTGTCTTCTCAGAAAAGTCACCTTCTGGTTTCCAAATGGGACCCTATTTCCTCCATAGTGCACTACTTTTGGCCTGTAATGCATTATATAGAAAATAGGGGGTCATTTGGGACGCACTAACCTTTCCACCCCCTGTGACTGCTTCTGTCTCCTGACTAACAGGGGGTAGACAAGCACGTAGGACGTGCAAAGCCCCCATCTCCTCCCCATCCAAAGACCAGGAGATGGCTAAAGCATCCAAGCAAGGACTATGGTAATCTGCTCTGAAATTCTGTCAGATCCTAATACTGTATTTCAACCCAGAGGACTGTAAAACCACCAGATGGTGCTAGAGATTCTAATTAAGATTAGAGTGGCAGAGAGCCATAGATGTATTCATTTTTTAAATACATTTTTATTTTACAGTTTTTGATCCATAGTTGTTTTCATTTACACTCACAGCTTTGTAGCATTTCTATAAGATGTAGCAATGCATCTGTTTTCACAACACATGTATTACTGCACATACTTTACAAAGCACATGATTTAATCATTCGTTTTTATGACTAATTCACCATATACTAGGTTAGCCCCCCCACCCCCAACCATGTATTGCTAGGGCAATAAGCAGCTGTGTGGGGGGGGGGCAGGACCGAGTTTGGGAACCCCTGATATAGAAGATTTTCACGCGTGACGTCAGAGAGCTAGGGCATGTGCTTCCATATAAACCCAAACACCCAGCCTCTCCAGACTGCATTCAGAGTACGCGAAGGGAAGACACAGCCTCGCAATGGAATTACTTAGGAATATCGCTGAACAGCCGACGAATATCAACAGGATGTGCGAGCCCAAACTGCAGGGGTCCTGTGAACTGCGGAGAAAGAGGACGGAGGATCACGGTCTGGCACCTGCGGAGATGGCGAGGATTGTCACGGATCACGCCAGCGGGAAATGTTACTGCCGTGGGAAAGTTCTGGGAAAGGTAGCCATCAGTGAATTATAGCACAACGCAAATTACGCCAAGACAATATGATTATTTTTAGGTGTCCACTTCGGGAATTGTTATTCCAAAGCATGCACAATTTGAATTAGGTTGGTAAATAAGCTTATCAATATGATTGTGATATTTTCTTTTCAGGGAGGTTTCGCCAAGTGCTATGAGATGACCGACCTGTCCACGAGTAAAGTTTACGCAGCGAAAATTATTCCCCACACGCGCGTATCCAAACCGCACCAACGGGAAAAGGTAAGAGCGCTCGCCACGCTTCATCTCGTGTTATTATAAAGCGATATAGACTGATACTAAATCTAATTCATTCCTTTTAATCATCACTATATCTCTTCTCCATAGATTGACAGGGAAATCGAGCTACATAGAGTTCTCCACCATAAACACATCGTGCACTTTTACCATCATTTCGAGGACAAAGATAACATCTACATTCTCCTGGAATACTGCAGTAGAAGAGTGAGTGTTAATGTTCTACTTAAATAGTGAGCCTTTATTTCTAAACCACAGCCCTCAACGGGCGGTCATGTCTCTGGCTAATGTGAAAGCTATGTTCTTACTCTCCATAGTTGGCTGACTGCCTTGACTGATCTAATATGTATTCTCCCCCATGTTCTCTTTGCGCAGTCTTTGGCACACATCCTGAAGGCACGCAAAGTGCTCACTGAGCCTGAAGTGAGATACTACCTCCGTCAGATCGTCTCAGGGCTGAAGTACCTACATGAGCAAGAGATCCTGCACAGAGACCTCAAACTGGGTAAGCATCTAGCAAGACACACAATAGAAGCCAGAGTCTTTGTCGTTAAATCGGTCAACCACCATATGCATAGATATCCAAACCTGCAACCTTTACTTGTCATGACCAGCAAACCAACCACCTTGTGTTATTGATCACTCACATACAGTAAATGGTTTAATATTTGTAATATTCTCCACTCCTAGGTAACTTCTTTGTGAGTGAGTCGATGGAGCTGAAGGTGGGAGACTTTGGGCTGGCTGCCAAGTTGGAGTCTGCTGGGAACAGGAAGAAGACCATCTGTGGGACGCCCAACTACCTGTCCCCTGAGGTGCTCAACAAGCAGGGCCATGGCTGTGAGTCGGACGTCTGGGCCCTGGGCTGTGTCATGTGAGTGCACTACTATATTTATACATTTCTTGTCAATAGAAGGCCCTGGAAAATGACTTTCTCTATGTAAATGCACTGTAATGACAACCAGTCTCTAACTAAGTCTCTCCCGCTCCTCTGTGCTGCAGGTATACCATGCTCCTGGGCAGACCCCCGTTTGAGACCACCAATCTGAAGGAGACGTACAGATGTATTCGGGAGGCGCGTTACTCCCTGCCCTCCTCCCTGTCGCCCCAGGCCAAACAGCTCATCTCCAGCCTCCTGGCCAAGACCCCAGAGGACAGACCTCACCTGGACCACATACTGCGCCATGAATTCTTCACACAGGTGAGTTAGCTTAGCCCCTTTTTCTAACTCTCTCTGTACCATATGGAGCATGAGACTGCAAACCTAGTTTATTTTTAACATCCTTTTTAACACCCTGCTTATATATTGTGAAATGTTTTTATTCAAGTAAATGTTGTCCATTATTCTCTTAACATCTCTCGCTCTCCCTCCTTTCAGGGTTTTGTGCCAGAGCGTCTCCCTGCTAGTTGTTGCCACTCTGCTCCAGACTTCCACGTCTCCAGCCCTGCCAAGAGCTTCTTCAAGAAGGCAGCGGCCGCCCTCTTCGGCGGGAAAAGAGACAAGGTCAAATACTACGAGACTCTGAGTGAGTATATCAATCATTCACTTCGCCAGACAGCTTTAGCCAATGTCGCCAATTCATAAATCAGTATTTGTTTACTGCATGAAAGGAAATTCAACATTTTTGCTAATTAACAAGTGGTGGTAAAAGCTGTGGTGTCATAAATCCACAGATTTAACCATGATAGTTTTTGGCAAATTTCCTAGCTAATCACACATCCGGTTTGAATGAGAGGCTGCAGGGTGAGGCCATCCAGAATGAATGCTGACTGTGTGTTGTCTCTGGTAGATAAACTCACCAAAGAGGAAGAAGAGATCTACAAGCTTCGACATGACCTGAAGAAGACCGTCATCAGCCAGCAGACCAAACCGATTACTGAGGTGAGGTGATCGTCATGATCAAAAGAAAATAGAAAGTCATTTTATGAGGAAATGCTGAGTCATGAGAAAGGAAAGTGTGAGGCTATGTTATTTAACCCCTCTCTCTTTCGCCTCCTCTCAGGACGGAAGGCCACTGTCACCATCTGCTGGGAGGCCGGTCGCCCCGTCAACCGAGGTCCTGCCCCCGACGACACGAGACCCCATACGGCTTATTGTCAGGGGCAGTCTGGGTAGCTGCAGCAGCAGTAGTGAATGTCTTGAGGACAGCACCACCGGTAGTGTGGCTGAGACAGTTGCCAGCGTTCTCAGGGGATGCCTGGAAAACATGCCCAAAGGTGAGCCTAATGCATTTATAATCCTGAGGATGAGAGTTGCGTTTGTTGACATTAGGCAGGTACAGTGTAATTACACTGTAGTACTTACTACCATGTAGAGACATGATTCCAACACCAATGGAACTTATATGATAATTGGGACTCCCTTTGTTATTGCATATGGTTGAATTGTGTTTTAATCACAACTACCTTTCCTCTCCCTCTCTCTCTAGCGGGTGACCTCCCTAAAGGGATAGAGGGCAGTAACCTGCAGTGGGTCACTAAGTGGGTGGACTACTCCAACAAGTATGGCTTTGGCTACCAGCTCTCCGACCACATAGTGGGAGTTTTGTTCAACAACGGGACACACATGAGCCTCCTCGCAGACAAGAAGTACGTACTATGTTCTCTTTATCACACAATATATCACTCATACCTTAGTTGGAGATAGTTTGGGCTGTACTGGAAAGTAGTCCCGGCTTCAGATGTAAAAGTAAACAAAGTCAGAGAAGGTATTTTTGTCCTTTAGGCTTCCATACTCTGATAAATAAATAAAATCAATCTGTTTCGCATGCGTCTTGTCCTTCAGAAGCCCAACAGGTGTTTTCGGTTGTTAACTCTCTCTTCTCTCTCTGTCTGTAGGACTGTCCACTACTATGCTGAGTTGGGTCAGTGCTCTGTGTTCTCCACCTCTGACATCCCTGAGCACTTTGTAGGTCAGGTGACCGTCCTCAAGTACTTCGCCCACTACATGGAAGAGAACCTGATGGATGTAAGTCTTCACCATATAGCTTCTATAGCCTCTCCTCTCATCCTCTACTCCTCTCTTTTCCTTTCCTGTTCCTATATTCAGCAACCTCTCTATTCTATCTTTCCTCTCAATTTCTTCCTACTGTTACCATCTCCTAATTTTTTCACTGCTCTGCTCTGCTCCACCCTCCTATACTTTCCTGTCCTCCGTCCACCTCTTTTCTTTCCTAGTCTTCTCTCAGTCTAATGATGAACCTGTTCCTGTGTTTGCTGTGTAGGGTGGGGACCTGGTTAGCCAGGCAGACACACACATGCCCAGACTCTACCTGCTGCAGTGGCTCAAGTCTGACCGTGCCCTCATGATGCTCTTCAATGACGGCACATTTCAGGTAAACACACTCATCATCATCATCATCATCACAGCCAAAATAGACATTACTCAGCCAAGAAAATGCATGACACCGTGCAGCTACGGTAAACCAGCAGAACAACTAAAATGGCACATTTCAGGCACACTTGTCATTAGTATCCCGAAAGGGGTCTAATGTCTCCAGACATGTTGGTACTATGCTATTTGTTCCATGTCCTATCCTGTCAAGACGTTGTTAAACCATTCATATCCATATATTTCTCTAACAGGTCAACTTCTACCATGACCACACTAAGATCATCCTGTGCACCCAGAGGGAGGAGTACTTGCTGACATACATCAACGAGGAGCGTGTGTCCTCCACCTTCAGACTGAGCTCCCTGCTCACCTCCGGCTGCCCCGCAGACCTGCGCCAACGCATGGAGTACTCACTCAACATGCTGCTGCAGCGCTTCAACTGAACCAGAAAGAAGTGCAAGGCGAAAGGACAGTGTATGGGGTCAGACCTGTGTAAAGCGATGGACTACTGATTGGTAACCTTTTGCAAATCTATCAGCAGAGGTGCAGCTGAATCTTGATGGACAGACTCTGGAAAGGGCTGATCTGTATGTTGATAATTGGAAGATAAGAAGACTGGATGTTATGATGAGGGGATGGAGGTACGAATGTGAAACCCATCCGATTTTGAGGAAGATGGAAGTGTGGAAGTGGAAAGGGAACTGGGCTGGGACCAGATAAAGTTGATGTTTTTCTAATCAAAGTAGAACCCTAAGGGCTGATGGATGCTCCAGGTGTAAGTGGAGCTGGACTAGACGACTAATGTACACAGCACTTCTGCATAGCAGAGGCAGGGGTGCCTGTGTTTGTGAAGATACATTAACTTAGACTGTGATTCATTCTCTGAGGATAGATGGACATGGCTGTGTTAGGCTGGGAAGGATGATGTTGATCATACAAGAAGAACCATTACTCTGATAATTAACTTATTGTGTACAAAAGTGCATTATTTATTTAATAAATAAAAAAACTTTTACAAAAAAATACGTACTATGATATGACTGGCTTATTGAGGTTCTCACACACCTCATCGGTTTTAAGTGCTTAATTTCAAGCATTTACTGTCAAAGATTGCTATTCATAGAGAGACAAACAACCTGTCTGAGTAAAACTCTCCCCAGGTGAAATGTTTTCCTGGTGTTTTGATGAAGTCCTTTTTAAATACTGACAGAACGAATTCCACAAAGCTTCAGGCGATACATTTATTTTCTCCACTCACATTTACATTCCTTCATTTCACAAATGTCCCATCATGTCAGCGGTTTCCAGCTCCCCCCTGTCAGGGAACAGAGAATTGAGTCGGGTCTGGTAAAGCGTTTTGTTGCACTGAGGAAGCTTGAAGAAGATTCAGACTGCAACATTTGTCACATTGGCATTGCAACTGGAAAATAACACACTACTTCTATTTCCTCCCATGAAACGGCTGCTTGAATTGGTTGTTGAGATGGTGGACAGAAGTAATGCTTGAATTTTTATACAGAATTTATATAGTCAGATTGTTTAATCTTTTACTCTCTCAATTGATAGCCATTTAAACGAAAAGTTGTTTTGTAAGGACAACCCCCCCCCCCCCCGTGGTTGACCAGGTTATGATTACATCAACGTGTGATGTTCCTGTTTGACTCCTCTTTCCCGTAGAGATCCTACCAAATTCATTTAACCTGGCTTAACTCTGTGTCCATAGAAATGGGTGTAGCTCAAGTAATGGAAGCACCGTAAAACTAGAATTCTATTTCTACGGGAAGCACTTTGGTTACGTAAGAGCGAGAGACATACAGTGGTTGTGGCAACATGGTCCTTGTCTTGGTTCTTCTCGTCTTCTCCTGACCTCAGCTCTGTCTGCCTCTTCATAACGTGGCTCATTCTGTTTATAACGGAGCTCACCGTCCATTTACAAGATCATTCACAGATGTCCGGCATAGCTTAGCATAGCATTAATGATAATGATAACCAAAATAATAGCTTTCACTGTCATTGCGTTTTAACATTGACATTTACCACCAGGATTTGACAGGATCTATTATTAAGTGCAGAGCCCGAGAGCGTCAGTGAACCGTGAGATATTTACAGCTGAAAGGGGACGTCTTTAAAATGGTTGTCCTGTCATCCTGGATATCCATCTTTAATGACTGTCCTGAAGGTAAATTATACATGCTCCTCATGCATAAACAGGAACACACAACGAGACAAGGCAGGAAGTGCAAGTACAGCAATTATTTATGACATTTCCAGATCTCAGATCATGTAGTTTGACATCGACAGCCTCTGGAGTCAGTGGATCCTTCGGTCAGAGTCACAGAAATAAACCCTGTCAAATGAGAGATGCATGCCATGCATGCCAAGACCAATATACCCCCTCTTCTCCACGTCCAAACACATTTCAGGCAAACCTCATCCTTCTTAGAAGGAAAAGTACGTTGAAGTTGCATGTTGAAACCTCATTGTTTGGCACAGATCTAAGATCAGATGCCCCCTCCGCTTCATCCTTTTAGGCTGGGTTTCTGTACAGCACTTTGATATATCAGCTGATGTAAGAAGGGCTATATAAATACATTTGATTTGATTTGATCCTAACCTCAACCATTAGAGGGTCAAATACCAAACTGACCTTAGATCAGCTTCTAGGGGCAACTTCATCCAACTCCCATTGAGTCAGCATAAGAGACAGGTCCAGTGTCACGATCTTAGAGGATTTCTTAACTAACTTTTATCATTTACATCAGAGCAGAGCTAATTTTAAAAAAACAATTTAGACAATGGTGTTCAGTCATCGCATAAAGAGCGAGTTCAGAAGATGTTCTGGGGAGTCGCAGTGTTTGACAAAAAAAAAGTGTTTTACTTCAGATTCTGCAACAGTTTTAGCTTCTAGACCCAAGCTGTTTTCTGCTGCTTCCTGTCATGTTGTCAGCAGAGAAATCCTAACCAGTGCAGACAAGCTTAGCATGAGCGAGACCTAAGCTGGGGGTGTCAAAAGGGATCCTTTTCCCTCAACAATCGTCACAAGTTCTCTCTGGGCGAAAGTGTGACTCACGGCTTCTTTAAAAGTCAACTGTTTTCAGCTCTAAAAAAAATATTGCTTGATGTTCTCTCACAGCAATACATGGTGGATATCAGGGGATTAAAAGGCCCTTTCAAATCAAATGTCAGGGAACCTTGTAGTTGGTGCCTCCCACCACATTGGCACAAACATACTGAGAAAGCTATGAGTATTACTCACGTTGCTGAGCTGTTATGCACATTCATCGACCGCCAGATGAAGAAAACACAGTAGTCAAAGCAAAACTTGTCAGGACAAACTCTGTGAAACTTGAAGGGCCATGAAACTGGCCCGCTAGCTTCTCCGTGTGGGTGTTAGCGTGTGTTGCTCTGTGTGAGTGCATGAGTGTATATGAGCCCAGCTGTGAGTGTTTTTTCTCCCATTGTCTTAAATGTTCTCTTCTACTCTCCCGTGTGTTCCAGCATCTCTATAATTTTGAAGGTGAGTCATGGTAATAGGTGCATTAACTGCCGTTTATGGCCAACGTTGTGACGTTAACAATCCACTGATTGCTGCTATGCCCAACAATAGTCTTTAAAGGTTTAAATCAACCTGTGCTGCATATCCACAGGCTGATACCCTGACTCCAGGAAGAAAGCTGCCTTTGACAATGTTTAATTCATTCAAGTTCTGAGTATTAGATATTATACGGTAGTATTATTGTTCCAAACCAAACAGTAAGTAGGGAAATAGGGAACCTTTCTTCCCCCGCCGCAGTACACTCCCTTTTGTAAACTGGTGCACACTGAGGGAAGGAAACAATTACTAAGTTCCTCTCTGCTGTATGTAATTGGGTATTCTTTGAACCAGAGCCGTATACCTATGTAGGATCTTAATAGTGTGCCAGTTTGCTTACAGCAGGAAAATGATCCTGCAGAGACAGGAAATGTGAATTATATGTGGATTTGTATGGGCATTTTTGACGGGGTTAATACACTTTTCAAGTCTGAAAATTCAGGTGGAAATTACAAACTTCAGAAGCCTTTTTAAACCTTGAATACACTGCATTTAAAATGGTTCGTTTTGACCTAACCCATTGTGTGTGGAATAAAGACAGACAAATGATTCTCAAAATCACATTCTGATCATATTGGATGAACCTCGAAGGTAACTAATCCAGGATGACATACAGTACAAACCATTCATATAAACCATTCCACTCATAATAAGAGTGAAAGATTGAATAGGCTTTAATCTAGATGATGCATATTGTAAACTATTCAAGCAAGCTTCTGCATGTCAGAGAGCAGATGTGAGAATTCAGCTGTGCCATCTCCTGGTATTTGACAGGGTACACAGGACTAATTGATGTAGCTAGTCTTGACAATTCATGCAGCTTGGCACAGCAGCATGGATGGCTGTTCGGCTTGGCTCTACCCTGTGGGCCTGTTAAGGCAAGAGAACCAGGGCTGGTAAAATGGGTACAAGTATGCAGGACGCACACTGCCATGACAGTCTGCCAATACTCATCTGTTTGAGGAACCATTGGTCAATTCCTGCTTAATCCAGCCAGCAAGATGGTATCATCCCCGATGCCAAACTGAGTTGGACACTAATTTAAGGTCAGTTTTAGAATCGAGTAGGGTAAGATGATCCGAGAACTGTACCTATGCCAACTTCAGCCCAACAGACGTGTCCTCTGAGCTCCACTGACTGACACTTCAGACAGATAAATATGATGATTGACAGCTCATCTGCTGTAGATGAAAAATCTATTACAGTTGAATGAATTGAAGAGATTTAGTACACAACCTGCCATAGGAGTGTCATAACAGCTATCATGGTTCATGGGTATTTACGGCAAGAAGATCAATGTCCTTGAAGGCTGTCTGACTGATGATGGGTGTTACTGATATCTAACATGTTGTGGTATAAGTTCAGTGAACAACACTGTGGACATGACTGAATATGCATAATGTAGTATAGTGAGAACTACTGTATAGTGTGAAGGCTAACCTTGGCTACATCTGACCATCACTCTCCAGAGGTGGGTGATTAATGTTAATGGTGGATTCATTTACTGGTGTTAAACAAGCTTGTTGTATACATTGTGGAGGTGATTTGTGAACACTGTACTGTAGTTGTGTTTCAGCAGCACATTGATTTGCAACTTGCCTGAAATGTCCTCTCCTCTCAGTCCTCCCAAGTAATGATTCTGTTGCCGTCACAGGATCTCAACAATCAATGACCTTCATTAGATGTGGTAACAAACAAACAAAAAAACAGCCTGGCACGGGCTACTGACTGCCAGAGAAGTCACTGATCACAGCGGTGAATGAAGCCATCTTCTATCCCTCAGGAGAGACCTGCGGTTACACTGTGTACTAGGCTGAGAGAGACACAAACAGAAAGGAATAAATCAAACCGGTAGAAAGACCATTACTGTTGTTACACAGCGGTGTGTTACAAGCCTGGCCTAAAGCCCATTACTGTTGTTACACAGCGGTGTGTTACAAGCCTGGCCTAAAGCCCATTACTGTTGTTACACAGCGGTGTGTTACAAGCCTGGCCTAAAGCCCATTACTGTTGTTACACAGCGGTGTGTTACAAGCCTGGCCTAAAGCCCATTACTGTTGTTACACAGCGGTGTGTTACAAGCCTGGCCTAAAGCCCATTACTGTTGTTACACAGCGGTGTGTTACAAGCCTGGCCTAAAGCCCATTACTGTTGTTACACAGCGGTGTGTTACAAGCCTGGCCTGTTCTTCCAACATAATCATGTAGTAGCTTCACTGCATTTGAACATAATACAGCCTCTGCCAATAGGTCTGGGCAAACTTAGGCTGTCTCTACAATAGCATTAGAACACACACACACACACATACGGACACACGCCACAGCAGCAATAGCAGGGAAACAGTTTGAGGTCAGATTCCCAGGGAGACAACATCGTGCCTAAAAGCAGTATTTATCTAAAAACCAGCATCTATTTATCTTGTGTCACGCTTCCAGAAGCTTTTAAATGAGGGCCAGGTTGTCAGGATGAGTAGTGTACTGTATAAGTACACATTAATTCTAAGTAAATACCCCTCAAGAAACACTTAATTTTAACTAGCTAAATCCTGTGTAACAACTAGTAATTACATTGTACTTAGGCAAACATTACATGTAATACCCTTTGAAATAGTGTTTTTCCCAGATAGTACACTTAATTTTGGTGGCAAGTGCTAGCAATAACATCGAGTGGAGATATATTTTCAAAAGTGCACATTCATGAGTAAGTAATTAAAGCCTATTGAGCATAATCTCTCGGACATACAGCACATCCACGAGGGGTCACAACCTTTGTGACAGTTGTTACTGAGTCGAAAGCAGCTGAGAAGAAACAAAACACTACATTTGTGAATTTAATGGAAACTTGCCCATTTGTAAGAAGCATGGTATCATGTATTAATTGTTACACCTCTGTAATTAAAGACTGCAATTACTACCAGTTACATGTTGTTATCACTATGTAACTACTGGTTGTTACAGTTAACTATAATACTTGTTACAGTGTAATTGCACATGTAATTACACTGTAATAAGGACCCCTTACAAAAGTGCAAACTGTAGTAATTTGTAGTATACTGCAGAATCCTATACTCCACACTGTAGTACCCCTCGATCATGTAGTGCTTACTTTAGAATGTGGTAGTATACTGTAGAACGATATAGACTGTAGTATCCTCCCGATTGTGTAGTGCTTACTATACCATTCTTGGTGAAACTTTACTTGACACCTAGCGTCATAACACGTTATTTACATGTACATTTATCGTTGGACTAGTAACCGGAAGGTTGCAAGTTCAAATCCCCGAGCTGACAAGGTACAAATCTGTTGTTCTGCCCCTGAACAGGCAGTTAACCCACTGTTCCTAGGCCGTCATTGAAAATAAGAATTTGTTCTTAACTGACTTGCCTGGTTAAATAAAGGTTAAAAAAAACTATGTTTAAAAAAAAGGGGACATCGACAGATAGTTCGCCTAATGGTCTCTTGGATTTGAACCAGCAACCTTTTGGTTACTGGTCAAATGCTCTAAACCTCGAGGTTACCTGCCGGCATGTCTTAATACGTCATAACAGCTGACATAACTTGTCATAACATGGTCATAACACTGTCATGACCATTACAGTGCACTTGGAAACTATTCAGACCCTGTTAAATACAACATTTTCCTCATCAATCTACAAACAATACCCCATGATGACAAAGTGAAAGCTTATTTTAAATGTTATATATTTTCAAATTTATAAATTTATAAAACAGAAATACCTTATTAATATTAATACCTCAGACGCTTTGCTATGATACTTGAAATTGAGCTCAGGTGCATCCTGTTGATCATCCTTGAGATGTTTCTACAACTTGATTGGAGTCCACCTGTGGTAAATTCAAATTATTGGACATGATTTGGAAAGTCACACACCTGTCTATATAAGGTCCCACAATTGACAGTTGACCCTTTACTCAGTACTTTGTTGAATCACCTTTGGCAGCGATTACAGCCTCAAGTCTTCTTCGTTATATGATGCAATACGCTTGGCACACCTGTATTTGGGGAGTTTACTTATGTAAATAATGAATTTATTTTTCTTCATTCTTTCCATTTGCAACCAAATAAATAAACCTGTTTTCACTTTGTCATTATGGGGTAGGGTGTGTAGGTTGACGAGGGGGACAAAGTATTAAATCCATTTTAGAATAAGGCTGTAATGTAACAAAATGTGGAAAAAGTCAAGCGGTCTGAAACTTTCCGAATGCACTGCATATATACAGTACCAGTCAAAAGTCTGGACACACCTACTCATTCAAGGGTTTTTCTTTTTTTACTATTTTCTACATTGTATAATAATAGTGAAGACATAAAAACTATGAAATAACATATATGGAATGATGTAGTAACCAGAAAAGTGTTTAAACCTCCTGTTGTGTTAGTTTCATGTTAATTAATTCTGTGTTCCTGGTCCAAAATGACTGCCCCATTATAACTGATTATAAATCCATAATAATACATATATTATCACCTAATGTTGTGTTAGATCTTTTTATCAACTTAAGTTCTTGTGAACATTACAAGTTTTGAACTTCTATTTGCTATTTATGGCCTGTAGGCCTCATTGACCTGAGCTCATACAATTGTTTTTTGAGTAAAAAAAGTATAATATATGGATTATTTTGACTGTAACAAATACTCAGATGAAACATATTGTGCTATTTATCACAGACTACTTTGTGTCAAAATTTAACAAGGACATTTGTTTTGAAACCATTTCAAATGTTTAAATAGTGGCATAAAATAACGTGTTATGTTCTCGGTCGTTATGATTTTATTAGTAAAGAAAGGACATAGGCCCAAAACTACACATGAAAACTTTACCATATTACAAAATTAATGTCTGAACACATTAAAGAACAACAGTAACAATAACAGTATTACTAACAATAACAAAAACATTCAAATGTTCACAATCTGGCAATCAATGGTGGTTACAATTTGTGTGTTCTCATGCACATGTTGGACAATACGTGGTGGTTGTTGCATGTGCCTTGCAAATATATGCACTGCATTTATGGCACTTAATGCTCATTTTGACATCTCCTGGTGCACACAGATTGCACCTCTTCCTTTTGTCTCTTCTGTCTCTGGCGGCCATAGATCTCGCTTCTGGTCCTTGTATATCTCTCACCAATCCAGCAGAGGATGGTGTTCGAGGAAGGTGTAGGCGCCTTTAAATGAGGGGTGCCACCATGGCTTTCCCCAATTCTTCTAGGAATAGTCTCCTCTTGAAGAATTTCCCATGCTTTTTTACATGTATTTTCTTATTTCACCTTTATTTAACCAGGTAGGCTAGTTGAGAATAAGTTCTCATTTGCAACTGCGACTTGGCCAAGATAAAGCAAAGCAGTTCGACACATACAACAACACAGAGTTACACTTGGAATAAACAAAGTTACAATCAATAATACAGTAGAAAAGTCTATATACAGCTAGTGCAAATGAGGTAGGATAAGGGAGGTAAGGCAATAAATAGGCCATGGTGGCGAAGTAATTACAATATAGCAATTAAACACTGTAATGGTAGAATGTGCAGCAGATGAATGTGCAAGAAGAGATACTGGGGTGCAAAGATAAATAAATAAATACAGTAGGGGGATAAGGTAGATTGGATGGGCTATTTACAGATGGGCTATTTACAGGTGCAGTGATCTGTGAGCTGCTCTGACAGCTGGTGCTTAAAGCTAGTGACGGAGGTACGTAAGAGTCTCCAGCTTAAGTGGTTTATGCAGTTCCAGTCATTGGCAGCAGATAACTGGAAGGACAGGCGGCCAAAGGAAGAATTGGCTTTGGGGGTGACCAGTGAGATATACCTGCTGGAGTGTGTGCTACGGGTGGGTGCTGCTATGGTGACCAGCGAGCTGAGGTAAGGCGGGACCTAGCAGAGACTTGTAGATGACCTGGAGCCAGTGGGTTTGGCGACGAGTATGAAACGAGGGCCAGCCAACGAGAGCGTACAGGTCGCAGTGGTGGTAGTGTATGGGGCTTTGGTGACAAAACGGATGGCACTGTGATAGACTGAATCCAATTTGTTGAGTAGAGTGTTTCCAGCCTGGATTCACCTCCATCCACACCACAAACCTGTTGTAGGTCGATACATCTAGGATGTTGAAGAACACCACCATGGGCCAACGTGCCATCAACCTCTTACAAGAGTATGTGCCAGTAACCTGCAAAAGTGCAACAATCAGTAAATAAAATAATGAGTACATACAAGTGATACTTCATGTCTTGCATAGTAATGTGAAAAATTGCATCAAAACGTATATTTACATATTCAAATGAATAGAATTGACTCCATATTGTTCAATAATTCAATGAGCATTTCCCCTAACAACAACATGTCTTATTTTTATGGTGCAGATAAAACAATCTAGTAATAGAAAAGAAAGTATATGAGACTTGAAAGATTAAAAGTAGCATACCTTATCAAGGTTGTCAACTCCCCCTTTGTTCCTGTTGTAATCCAGGACAGCGTTGGGCTTCTTGTCCTCCCTGGTACTCACCGCGGCATCCCTGTGCAGAGTTGTTATCAGGAGCACATTCTTATTTTTCTTCGGGAAGTAGGACACAAGAGTGTGTGTATCGGTGAAAGCAAATTTAGAGGAAAAACGATCCTTGGTCCTTGGTCCTTGGTAGTGAGTAAGGCCGGAGGAAACTCAGGCTTGTTCCTTCTGACCGTCCACACCATGGTCCTTTTTTTTAGAGCAGCTCCTGACCAAGAGCATGCGAGGTGAAGAAATTGTCACATGTTATGTTGTGCCTCTGGAGACCTGCAGTCATTTCCAGGACCACCCGCTCTCCCTGGTTCCTTTCGGGAACACTGTCAGCAGGTTCCGGGCATAACTTGTCCTGGCATCACATGCTGTCCATATCTTTATTCCGTATGTAGACGGTTTGCTTGGCATGTACTGTTTGAATGGGCAGTGTCCCCTAAAAGCGACCAGACGCTCATCCACTGTGATGTCTGGACTTGGGTTATACATGAGTGGCAGGCGCTCCACCCACTTGTGCCAAACCTCTCTGATCGCTGCCAGCTTGTCTTGTTGACGGCGGCCTGGTCTTGTATTACAGTTGTCAAAGCGAATCACTCGTGACAACACGTGAAATGTCTGAATTGATATAGTGGCACTAAAAATTGCCCGACCGGACTCTGCATCCCACCAGCCAAAATAAATAGACCCACATTTGCTTGGACGTCAGTCCAGTCTACCTCCTTCCAGTTGTCTTTGTAAACGCAACTCCCCTCCAAATTGGTCATGTTTATCACTATAGTTTCGATTGATTCTGTCAGGAACAGTTCGAAGCAGGATTTTATGTCATCAACTCGGGATATGGCGTATCTCGTTGGCCCTGGTGTCATCCTGATAACATTTTCAGCCGACAGCTGACCTCTCCTCTCAGGTGGGTATGAAGACCAGGACAAATTCCCATTCTTTGACTGGAATTTAACAACAACCTCAGCAGGTCCCTCTTCCTCATCACTGGATTGTTCCACATCGGTTGTCTCTTGGTCTGGATCATATTCTGTGTTGTCTTCAACTTCAGACACTTCCTCCTCTAATGCATCTTCACTGTCAGTTTCCTGGCCTCTCTCCTCCTCACCAGTGTCATGATCAAAGATATGATCAAGAGCCTCACATACAGCATATCGTTTGGTCATTGTGCTGCCACAGAATGAATTGTGAGCAAGCCAAGAAGCCAAGAAGGGGAGTGAGGTGTGTGTGTGTGTGTGTGTGTGTGTGTGTGTGTGTGTGTGTGTGTGTGTGTGTGTGTGTGTGTGTGTGTGTGTGTGTGTGTGTGTGTGTGTGTGTGTGTGTGTGTGTGTGTGTGTGTGTGTGTGTGCTCAAACACACATTCATGTGGGGGTCTGGAATAGGAAGTGTGTCCATCTGATGAATGGGCATGTGCCTGAACTCAATTTTATACACTAATTGTAGTCTCACCCATTCATTTCTAATGACCGGGAACACCACAGGTGTACAGAAGATAAATAAAACACCCAACATTTAATGAAAATCATCTAAATGTATTTTGTGTGTTCAGATGCCCTGTGTGGACAAAGTCATGGAACCTTATGACAATCAGATAAAATTAACTACATTTTTC
Organism: Oncorhynchus clarkii lewisi; assembly: GCF_045791955.1. Lineage (NCBI taxonomy): Eukaryota > Metazoa > Chordata > Actinopteri > Salmoniformes > Salmonidae > Oncorhynchus > Oncorhynchus clarkii. Next base: position 32,847,423 of record NC_092152.1, read on the forward strand.
AGAGAGAAAACTTGTAAATCGGTCCAATTCAACCGGAACACAACAGGAGGGTTAACAAATCAAATATATTTTATATTTGAGAGTTTTCTAAGCAGCCACCCTTTGCCTTGATGACAGCTTTGCACACTATTGGCATTCTCTCAACCAGCTTCATGAGGTAGTCACCTGGAATGCATTTCAATGAACAGGTGTGCCTTAAAAGTTAATTTGTTTGATGCGTTTGAGCTAATCACTTGTGTTGTGAACAGGTAGGGGTGGTATACAGAAGATAGCCCTATTTGATAAAAGACCAAGTCCCTATTATGGCAAGAACAGCTCAAATAAGCAAAGAAAAACGACAGTCCATCATTACTTTAAGACATGAAGGTCAGTCAATGCTGAAAATGTCAAGAACTTTTAAAGTTTGTTCAAGTGCAGTCGCAAAAACCATCAAGCGCTATGATGAAACTGTCTCTCATGAGGATCGCCAGAGGAAAGGAAGACCCAGAGTTACCTCTGCTGCAGAGGAGTTACCGGCGCCGACAGAGATGGCCGCCTTGCTTCACGTTCCTAGGAAACTATGCAGTATTTTGTTTTTTTACGTGTTATTTCTTACATTGGTACCCCAGGTAATCTTAAGTTTCATTACATACAGTCGGGAAGAACTACTGAATATAAGAGCAACGTCAACTCACCATCATTACGACCAGGAATATGACTTTCGCGAAGCGGATCCTGTGTTCTGCCTTCCACCCAGGACAACAGAACGGATCCCAGCCGGCGACCCAAAACAACGACGTCGTAAAAGAGGCAATCGAAGCGGTCTTCTGGTCAGGCTCCGGAGACGGGCACATCGCCCACCACTCCCTAGCATACTACTCGCCAATGTCCAGTCTCTTGACAACAAGGTTGATGAAATCCGAGCAAGGGTAGCATTCCAGAGAGACATCAGAGACTGTAACGTTCTTTGCTTCACGGAAACATGGCTCACTCGAGAGACTCTATCGGAGTCGGTGCAGCCAGCTGGTTTCTTCAGCATCACGCTAGCAGAAACAACCATCTTTCTGGTAAGAAGAGGGGCGGGGGGGTATGCCTTATGATTAACGAGACGTGGTGTGATCATAACAACATACAGGAACTCAAGTCCTTCTGTTCACCTGACTTAGAATTCCTCACAATCAAATGTCAACCGCATTATCTACCAATGGAATTCTCTTCGATTATAATCACAGCCGCATATATTCCCCCCCAAGCAGACACATCGATGGCCCTGAACAAACTTTATTTGACTCTTTGCAAACTGGAAACCACATATCCTGAGGCTGCATTCATTGTAGCTGGGGATTTTAACAAGGCTAATCTGAAAACAAGACTCCCTAAATTGTATCAGCAAATCGATTGCTCAACCAGGGCTGTTAAAACCCTGGATCATTGCTATTCTAACTTCCGCGACGCATATAAGGTCCTTCCCCACCCTCCTTTCGGAAAAGCTGACCACGACTCTATTTTGTTGCTCCCTGCCTACAGACAGAAACTAAAACAAGAATCTCCCGCGTTCAGGTCTGTTCAACGCTGGTCCGTTCAATCTGATTCCACGCTTCAAGACTGCTTTGATCACGTGGATTGGGATGCGTTCCGCATTGCTTCCAACAACAACATTGACGAATACGCTGATTCGGTGAGTGAGTTCATTAGAAAGTGCATTGACAAAGTCGTTCCCATAGCAACGATTAAAACATTCCCAAACCAGAAACCGGGGATTGATGGCAGCATTCGCGTGGAACTGAAAGCTCGAACCACTGCTTTTAACCAGGGCAAGGTAACCAGAAATATGACCGAATACAAACAGTGTAGCTATTCCCTCCACAAGGCAATCAAACAAGCTAAGCGTCGCATTTCAACGTCTCAGACACAAGACGTGTGTGGCAGGGTCTACAGTCAATCACGGATTACAAAAAGAAAACCAGCCCTGTCACGGACCAGAATGTCTTACTCCCAGAAAAGACTAAATAACTTTTTTGCCCGCTTTGAGGAGAATACAGTGCCACTGACCCGGCCCGCAACCAACACCTGTGGTCTCTCCTTCACTGCAGCCTACGTGAGTAAAACATTTAAACGTGTTAACCCTCGCAAGGCTGCAGGCCCAGACGGCATCCCCAGCCGCGTCCTCAGAGCATGCGCAGACCAGCTGGCTGGTGTGTTTACGGACATATTCAATCAATCCTTATCCCAGTCTGCTGTTCTCACATGCTTCAAGAGGGCCACCATTGTCCCTGTTCCCAAGAAAGCTAAGGTAACTGAGCTAAACGACTACCGCCCCGTAGCACTCACTTCCGTCATCATGAAGTGCTTTGAGAGACTAGTCAAGGACCATATCAACTCCACCCTACCTGACACCCTAGACCCACTCCAATTTGCTTACCGCCCAAATAGGTCCACAGACGACGCAATCGCAACCACACTGGACTTTCTGAAGGGCCGCCCCCAGGTGGTGAGGGTAGGTAACAACATCTCCACCACGCTGATCCTCAACACTGGGGCCCCAGAAGGGTGCGTTCTGAGCCCTCTCTTGTACTCCCTGTTCACCCACGACTGCGTGGCCATGCACGTCTCCAACTCAATCATCAAGTTTGCGGACGACACTACAGTGGTAGGCTTGATTACCAACAACGACGAGACGGCCTATAGGGAGGAGGTGAGGGCCCTCGGAGTGTGGTGTCAGGAGAATAACCTCACACTCAACGTCAACAAAACAAAGGAGATGATTGTGGACTTCAGGAAACAGCAGAGGGAGCACCCCCCTATCCACATCGATGGGACAGTAGTGGAGAGGGTAGTAAGTTGTAAGTTCCTCGGCGTACACATCACGGACAAACTGAATTGGTCCACCCACACAGACAGCGTCGTGAAGAAGACTCCTCTTCAACCTCAGGAGGCTGAAGAAATTTGGCTTGTCACCAAAAGCACTCACAAACTTCTACAGATGCAGACTGAAAAACAGCTTCTATCTCAAGGCCATCAGACTGTTAAACAGCCACCACTAACATTGAGTGGCTGCTGCCAACACACTGACTCAACTCCAGCCACTTTAATAATGGGAATTGATGGAAATTGATGTAAAATATATCACTAGCCACTTTAAACAATGCTACTTAATATAATGTTTACATACCCTACATTACTCATCTCATATGTATATGTATATACTGTACTCTATATCATCTACTGCATCTTTATGTAATACATGTATCACTAGCCACTTCAAACTATGCCACTTTGTTTACATACCCTACATTACTCATCTCATATGTATATACTGTACTCGATACCATCTACTGCATCTTGCCAATGTCGTTCTGTACCATCACTCATTCATATATCTTTATGTACATATTCTTTATCCCTTTACACTTGTGTGTTTAAGGTAGTAGTTTTGGAATTGTTAGGTTAGATTACTCGTTGGTTATTACTGCATTGTCGGAACTAGAAGCACAAGCATTTCGCTACACTCGCATTAACATCTGCTAACCATGTGTATGTGACAAATAAAATGTATTTGATTTGAGTTCATAAATCACAGAGCTCAAGTAACAGACACATCGCAACATCAACTGTTCAGAGGAGACTGTGTGAATCAGGCCTTCATGGTCGAATAGCTGTAAAGAAACCACTACTAAAGGACATCAATAATAATAAGAGACTTGCTTGGTCCAAGAAACATGAGCAATGGACATCAGACTGGTGGAAATCTGTCCTTTGGTCTGATGGGTCCAAATTTGAGATTTTTGGTTCCAACCGCCGTGTGTTTGTGAGACGCAGAGTAGGTGAACGGATAATCTCTGTATGTGTGGTTCCCACCGTGAAGCATGGAGGAGGAGGTGTGATGGTGTGGGGGTGATTTAATGGTAACACTCTCTGTGTTTTATTTAGAATTCATGGCACACTTAACGAACATGGCTAACGATACGCCATTCCATCTGGTTTGCGTTTAGTGGGACCATCATTTGCTTTTCAACAGGACAATGATCCAACACACCTCCAGGCTGTGTAAGGGCTATTGACCAAGAAAGATAGCGATAGAGTGCTGCATCAGATGACCTGGCCTCCACAATCACCCGACCTCCATTCAATTGAGATGGTTTGGGATGAGTTGGACCGCAGAGTGATTGAAAAGCAGCCAACAAGTGCTCAACATATGTGGAAACTCATTCAAGACTGTTGGAAAAGGATTCCAGGTGAAGCTGGTTGAGAGAATGCCAAGAGTGTTCAAAGCTGTCATCAAGGCAAAGGGTGGCTACTTTGAAGAATGACTGGGAATACAGATATGCATCTGTTGGTTACAGATACCTTAAAAAAATAAGGTAGGGGAGTGGATCAGAAAACCAGTCAGTATCTGGTGTGGCCACCATTTGCCTCATGCAGCATGACATATCTCCTTCGCATAGAGTTGATCGGGCTGTTGATTGTGGAAGGTTGTCCCACTCCTCTTCATTGGCTGTGCGAAGTTGAGGGATATTGGCGGGAACTGGAACACGCTGTCGTACACGTCGACCCAGAGCATCCCAAACATGCTCAATGGGTGTCATGTCTGGTGAGTTTGCAGGCCATGGAAGAACTAGACATTTTCAGCTTCGAGGAATTGTGTACAGATCAATGCGACATGGAGCCGTGCATTATCATGCTGAAACATGAGGTGATGGAGGAGGATGAATGGCACGACGATGGTCCTCAGGATGTTGTCACAGTATCTCTGTGCATTCAAATTGCCAATCAATAAAATGCAATTGTATTTGTTGTCCAAAGCGTGTGCCTGCCCATTCAATAATTCACCCGCCACCATGGGGCACTCTGTTCACAATGTTAATATCAGCAAACCGCTCACCCACACAACGCCAAACACGTGGTCTGCGGTTGTGAGGCTGGTTAAACATACCGCCAAATTATCTAAAATGACGTAGAGAAATTAACATTCAATTCTCTGGCAACAGCTCTGGTGGACATTCCTGCAGTCACCATGCCAATTGTACGCTCCCTCAAAACTTGAGACATCGGTGGCATTGTGTTATGTGACAAAACTGCACATTTGGCCTTTTATTGTCCCCAGCACAAGGTGCACCTGTGTAATGATCATGCTGTTTAATCAGCTTCTTGATATGGCATACCTGTCAGGTGAATGGATTATCTTGGCAGAGAGGGAAATGCTCACTAACAGAGGAGTAAACACAGTTGTGCACATAATTTGAAAGAAATAAGCTTTTTGTGCATATGGAACATTTTTGTTATCTTTTATTTCAGCTCATGAAACATGGGACCAACACTTTACATTTTGCGTTTCGATTTTTGTTCAGTGTAGTAATACTACAGTATTTGGACCAGGATTCCCGAATTTGACTGTAAGAACACCAGCAAATCAGCAACAACTGATTAACATTTTTGCAATCGTTTCCAAAGTATTTCCACACATAAGAGATATACTGTATGTGATCATATACAAATGTAAGCAAGGTTTGAAATGATTATGTTTTAGTCTAAGTCAATTTACAGTCTACAAATTACTTGTAATAATGTTCCGGCCCCCTGACCATCCGCTCAAGAAAAAATCATCCTTCAACTGAATCTAGTTGATGATCCCTGATTTAGACCATAGTAGACTTTTCTCATGTGGTTGGGCGTGGATAGACCAACCTTCTAATGCGTTAATTCATTAACGTGGAAGTGGCATTCCACCATTTCTTGCCATCATGAAATATGTTGTGTTTTAATCATATTCTGTCAAGCTAACTTCAAGTCATCCTCCTAGACCTCCTGAGTGGCGCAGTAGTCTAAGCCACTGCATCGCAGTGCTAGCTGTGCCACTAGAGATTCTAGGTTTGAGTCCAGGCTCAGTCCGTCCCATGGGGAGACCCATGGCGCACAATTGGCCTATCGTTGTCCGGAATAGGGGAGGGTTTGGCCGGCAGGGATGTCCTTGTTCCATTGCGCACTAGCAACTCCTATGGCCAGCCGGGCGCAGTGCACACTGACACAGTTGCCAGGTGTACAGTGTTTCCTCCGACACATTAGTGCGGCTGACTTCCAGGTTAAGTGGGCATTGTGTCAAGAAGCAGTGCAACTTGGTTGGGTTATGTTTCGGAGGATGCACGACTCTCGACCTTCGCCTCTCCCGAGTCCATACGGGAGTTGCAGCGAAGAGACAAGACTGTAACTATCAATTGGATACCACAATATTTTTGCAGTAAAGCACACAGCTCAAGGCTATTTGGGCTTTGGCAATTATTGTTTGTCTGGTAGAAACGGATACAATTTAGCTTGATATCTGGCCAGACAATTACACAGCAAACATAATTATCAGTGGCAGGTATCAGTGTTTACAGCTAACGCTAATTCCTCCAACACACGTCCAATAGCCTCCATCTGCCTGAGGGATCAATAGAGAGAAACAACTGGGACGGAGCAGAGCAGCTAGATGGGCGGTACGCTCGGGGATCGGGGGCATTCCAGAGAAACACAGCTAGCTGTGAGTGTGGCTAAAAACAGACTAGTGGAGCATTTAACACTGAAGTTCCTAGTGAAAGAAGGGTTTAAATACAAGGCTTAGAGGTGAGGTGTGCTTCACAACACATGTGGAGGGAACTCCGGAGGCGGGGGACCAGAGATCTCTATATCATGACTCACTGGAGCTTTCAAGGTGTGGGATGACCCACACACACACTGCACCTCCCCTTGAGGTATGTTGGGCTCTGCTCTGCTCACAGTCAATGTCCAGAGTAACTCCACAGTAACTTCAGACAACTTTTGAAAACAAGCATAATGTACCATTCAGTGTTCAGTAAATCCAACTGTCCTCCAGTGTATTGCTGCAATGATGATGTTTACAAATATGACTGCAAGGCAACAAATCTCTTTTCACTGTGTGTACAAGGTTAGGGTACATGAAATAATGTGGTGATATTGTTACATTAGATGATAAATGGCCCAGTCTCCATCCGTTTCTATTTCTCTCTTTTCTCCCCCTCTCTCTCCCTCAGTCACTCCCTCCCTCTCCTTGGAGCTTCAGACATATTTTCCACAACGCCACAAGTCGCTAACACAGCCCTGTGGTTTTCGTCAAGCCATTAAAATCATGTCAACACTCACCTTCCCTACACTAAATAACAGAACATGAGCCGTGGGCAAGTCTATGTCAGTGTAGTTACAATGTGACTTATAGTTAGAATTAGGGGCCAGAGTTTTTCCTAGGTTTTTCCTGGTCAAGTTACATGGTCATGAGAAATTCCTGGGCCAACTCAAAGCAGCCAGATGGTTCTACATAATTAAACAATCCAAAAGCAAGGTACATCAAACAAACTGATAGTTAAGTGAAATGGCTCTGGCTGGTATTTCTGCAGACCCGTGGTACAGCCCTAGTAAAGGGAAATGCCATGTGATATGTTATCAGTGTTTCTCCCTCCAGGGTCGACACAGACGCACGGCCAGAGCTCTGCCCCACATGGTGACGTCTATCTGGGGAGAGAGAGGTCCCCTCAGGCTTTCTCCAAAACCCTGGTGAGGACTGACAGACATGATATTTCAGAGCTAGACACACACAGACAGGCACACGCACACACAGAAGCAGAGAAGCCTTTAGAACAGGAAGGACATTCAACAAGAGAATTTCAATTCTCGAGCATGTAGTCTTCTGTAGACTGGTTTTTGGGTAAGGAAAATATTTGAAGAGAAAACACAGCTTTACTGGGATACTCAAGAACTGTCATCTAACCATCCTTTCTTTAAAAATACTGTTCGGCCTGCTGATGTCATTGCTATACAAAAACAGACAACTTACATAATCCTAATTATAACATATTGCTCTGAACGGATCGCATCTAGACCGGGCGGTCAGTTACAATGCTGAGTTTCTCCTCCTAGAACTTCATGACATCTAATTGTGCATTTGGCCACTCTCAGTGCTGGCCTGAAAAGCGTTGGTTGCTCCCTGTGTGGAGTGGACTGCCATAAGGCTAGAGCAGAGGGCCATGGAAATGAGTGAGACATGTGAAGGGTAGCCGGGAGGGAAATCTGGTTAGAACTGTCAAGGGCACTGCTTTACAGTCAATCTGACAACTCAGTTGATGCAAATCAATCAATAAATAGTTTCCGATAATAGACCGGCTGACTCCACTTAGCCTGCAATTGAGCTGAGAGGAGGAAGCACAGTTGTTTCCATGGCAACTCTCCCACCCAGCCCCAGCAAAGCACAAGGATACATCCGGAGGTTCTGTTAGTCACTCTACTTTACTGGCTCATCAAACATGGCCAAATCAATTGATGAACACAGATAGATTATTCCCCTTTCCTTTCAGTATGTGTTTACCAGAACAGACTGAATTTAAATAGGATTGACACCTGTTATTGACAAATCTACACACATATTTCTCTTGCCAAATATGATCCACCCTGAATAAGATAAGGACTGGAACTTTACTGTTGACCATGTGAGCAGACAATGCTTGGTTTAAATGTTTGTCTGCGTTAAATGTTTAGGCCAAGCTACACATCCCGGTGGATATCCGCTGTTTGGCCAACCAGGCGGATGACATGGGAACAATGCTCCCAAAGAGGGTTTAGGCACAAGGGGGTGGAGGTTATTATCCAGAGGGACAGGAAGAGTTAGTTGGTGATTGGTCAACAGTACTGCTATTAATAGGAGTGGGAATTATTAACAGGATTCTTCAATGAAGTGTTTGTTGTCATTCAACGAGAGATAACTAGTTTTCATGCAGATTTTTCCACTTGAGAAATACCGCACCAAACATCTTAGTTAGATGTCAAATTGCGCAACTACGACCTCGTTGGCAAAAACATCAAAAGGAATGACAGATTTCTTGATTAGTTTTAGATGAATTCAGACTATTTTGAGGAAGTATACTGGCTATATTGTTACGTCGTCTAAAGAGAGACAAGCATTACCATTGCTGTTTTTAAGGGAGTATGCGAGGCACAGGTCTTTTAGGGGAGTATGCGAGGCACAGGTCTTTTAGGGGAGTATGCGAGGCACAGGTCTTTTAGGGGAGTATGCGAGGCACAGGTCTTTTAGGGGAGTATGCGAGGCACAGATGTTCACTTCGCCTAGCCGAGTTCTGCCAGGAGTATACCAAACCTAGTACGCAGGCGCCTTTATAATGACTCTTCAAAACTTGGATGAGTCTACCTTGTTGTTGTCACACACGGACGTTCTCATTGCTCACTTGTGTATATATTTGGCTGTTACTCCACAGTCTGAACCCCTAATCCATGCTGACAGATTGATGCTCAGAGGAAGGTAACTCTGAGACAAACAGGGTTACTCAAACAGACAGCGGTTTGTCAGGATGACTCCCTATCTGTACGCATATCTGTGTATAGAATTACCTTGTTGTTTAACTCACGGTTTGGATAAATCAGTGGCGTATTTGCGTGTGAGTGCATGTGTTCAGCATGTGCATTCATCTCTGGATTAGATATATGCCTGTGAACACTGTAATGACGAGATATACAGTGCCTTTAGAAAGTATTCATACCCCTTGATTTATCCCACATTTTGTTGTGTTACAGCCGGAATTCAAAAAGGATTAAATCAATTTCTTTTCTCACCCACCGACACACAATATCCATAATTATGAAGTGAAAACCTGTTTTTAGAACTTTTGCTAATTTATTAAAAATGAATACAGAAAAGTAATTTGACTTCGTCTCGGGCCTAACAACAACCGTGTCAATATATCCTCCAAACACCGGTGTCTCGGGCATTATCACTTAATTATACAATGGGTGGGTCTAATCTTGAATGCTGATTGGTTAAAACCGCATTCCAGCTGGTGTCTATTCCACAAGTTGCCACCTATTTACTCTGTTCCATCTGACTGAGCAATCCACTGTCTCATCAGCACAGTCAGGCAAGTTATAAACTTGATCTCCACTATAAAAAGCATTTAGACATTTCTTTTAGACTAACATTTTATTTTCAACAGCGGAGATTTCTATAAACCCTGTTGTCTGTCTCTCTGACATTTGCAACATTATTTAAATTATCAAATTCGAACTCCTGCTGTCCCATAGTAATGACAGCGTTTCTCAGCCAGTCGAAATCATGAATCAGCTGGCATCATTTTATGGATATATACAAACAAATGTCAATTGAATGAACGTAAAACAAAACGCAGCTAATTTGCAATCTTTCCAGCTTCAGTTTGAAGTGATTGTGTTACTGTAGCTGTGTTGTTGGCTAGAACAACAGTGTCCTGACGAGTGAGCACATGTTCTATGCCATGCGAAATCACTCCTCATTGGCTCATGTTATGTATGTATCCAAATAAATGTCACTAGAAAACTGCTTGGAAATGGAAATGCAGCTACTTTGCTGCTATTCTGGCTGACTGTAAGTTAGCCGTAGTTGGCTAGCTAGCAAGCAAGGGATAAGAACGTTGCCTGCCTGTATGGCAATGGAACATTTAGAACAAACGACTGGGTCACATCCATAGATACAGAACTAAATGAATGAACAAAATAGTATGAATAAATTAATCCAAATAACTTTTTTTAATGAAAATATGTCAATCATTATTTGAATATGTTGGTAACTCGTCCCGGGCCTAACAACACCCATGCCAATATATCTTCCAAACACCGGCTTCTCGGGCATTATCAATTAATTAGAGTAACCTTTGGCAGCAATTACAGCTGTGAGTCTGCACACCTGGATTGTAAGATATTTGCACATTATTCTTTAAATAGTTCTTAAAGCGCTGTCAAGTTGGTTGTTGATCATTGCTAGAAAACATAGATTTTCAAGCCAATCTAAGTCAAAACTGTAACTAGGCCACTCAGGAACACTTAATGTCATATTGGTAAGCAACTCCAGTGTATATTTGGCCTTGTGTTTTAGGTTATTGTCCTGCTGAAGGGTGAATTTGTCTCCCAGTGTCTGTTGGAAAGCAGAATGAGCCAGGTTTCCTCTGGGATTTTTCCTGTGCTTAACTCTATTCCGTTTCTTTTTATCCTAAAAAACTCCCTAGTCCTTGCCGATGACAAGCATACCCATAGCGTGATGCAACCACCACCATGTTTGAAAATGTGCCTTCTTCTTTTCACTCTGTCAATTAGGTTAGTATTGTGGAGTAGCTGCACCATTGTTGATCTATTCTCCTATCACAGCCATTAAACTCTGTAACCGTTTTAAAAGTTATCATTGGCCTCAAGGTGAAATCCATCTTCGGCAACTGAGTTAGGAAGGACAACTGTATCTTTGTAGTGACTGGGTGTTTTTGTGCAACATCCATAGTGTAATTAATAACTTCACGATGCTCTAAGGGATATTCAAAGTCTGTATTTTTATTTTTTACCCATATACCAATAGGTGCCCTTGTTTGTGAACCCTTGGAAAACCTCCCTGCCTTTCGTGGTTGAATTTCTGCTTGAAATTCAAATCAAATCCAATTGTATTTGTCGCATATTTAGCAGATGTTATTGTGGCTGTAGCGAAATGCTTGTGTTCCTAGCTCCAAAATTGCATTAATATCTAACAATACACAAAAATACACACAAATCTAAATGTAAAATAATGTAACTAAGAAATATAAATATTACAACGAGCAATGTCGGAGTCCGGAGTGTATATAATATGCATATTGTAAATATATACTGTATGTGATAGATATTATGGACATTATGTGGATAGAATATATAGTATATTTGAAGAATACATGGATAGAATAGTATATGTACAGTACAAGTTTAATAAGATTCTAGAATACTAGAATACAGTATATACATATGAAATGGTAAAAAAGAGTATACAAACATTATTAAAGTCACTAGTGTTCCATTATTAAAGTGACCAGTGTTCCATGTTTATGTACATAGGGCAGCAGGGATGAGTAACCGGATGGTAGCCTGCTAGTGACAGTGACTAGGTTCAGGGCAGGGTACTGGCTGGAGACTGTCTAGTGATGGCTATTTAACAGTCTGATGGCCTTGAAATAGAAGCTGTTTTTCAGTCTCTTGGGCCTAGCTTTGATGCACCTGAAGTGACCTCGCCTTCTGGATGATAGCGGGGTGAACAGACTGTGGCTTGGGTGTCTGAGGTCCTTGATGATCTTCTTGGTCTTCCTGTGACACTGGGTGCTGTAGATGTCTCGAAGGGCAGGCAGTGTGCTCCTGGTGATGCTTTGGGCTGACCGCACCACCCTCTGGAGAGTCCTGTGGTTGCAGACTGTGCAGTTGTCGTAGCAGGAGGTGATACTGCCTGACAGGATGTTCTCAATGGTGCATCTGTAAAAGTTTGTGAGGGTCTTAGGGGCCAAGCCAAATTAGAGGGGCTGTTGCGCTGCAAACTTGATGATTGAGTTGGAGGCATGTGTGGCCACGCAGTTATGGGTAGACATGGAGTACAGGAGGGGGCTGAGCACGCACCCTTGTGGGGGCCCTGTGTTAAGGAGCAGCGTAGTAGAGGTGTTGTTGCCTATCTTCACCACCAGGACCCAGTTGCACAGGGCGGGGTTCAGACCCAGGGCACCAAGCTTAATGATGAGCTTGGAGGGTACTATGGTGTTGAAGGCTGAGCTGTAGTCAATGAACAGCATTCTAATATACACTACATGACCACAAGTATGTGAACACCTGCTCGTCGAACATCTCATTCCAAAACCATTGGCATTAATATGGAGTTGGTCCCCCCCTTTGCGGCTATAACTCCTCCACTCTTTTGTCAAGGCTTTCCACTAGATGTTGGAACATCGTTGTGGGGACTTGTTTCCATTAAGTATTAGTGAGGTCAGGCCCTGATGTTGAGTGATTAGGCATGAATCACAGTCAGCGTTCCAATTCCTCCCAAAGGTGTTTGATGGGGTTGAGGTTAAGGCTCTGTGCAGGCCAGTCAAGTTCTTCCCCTCCGATCTCGACAAACCATTTCTGTATGGACCTCACTTTGTGCACGGGGGCATTGTCATGCTGAAACAGGAAAGGGCCTTCCCAAACTGTTGCCACAAATTTGGAAGAGCAGAATTGTCTAGAATGTCAATGTATTGTATGCTGTAGCATTAAGATTTTCCTTCACTGGAACAAAGGGGCCTAGCCCGAACCATGAAAAACAGCCCCAGACCATTATTCCTTCTCCACTAAACTTTACAGTGGGCACTATGTATTCGGGCAGGTAGCGTTCTCCTGGCACCTGCCAAACCCAAATTTGTCCGTTGGACTGCCGATGGGGAAAGGTGATTCATCACTCCAGAGAATGCTTTTACACTGCTCCAGAGTCAATGGCGGCGAGCTTTACATCCACTCTAGCCGTTATTTGGCGTTGCAATTTGGTGATCTTAGGCTTGTGATCGGCTGCTGGAAACCCATTTCATGAAGCTCCTGACGAACAGTTCTTGTGCTGCATTGCTTCCAGAGGCAGTTTGGAACTTGGTAGTGAGTGTTGAAACCGAAGACAGATGTTTATGCGCTTTAGCACACAGCAATCCGTTCTTGTGTGGCCTACCACTCCGTTGTTGCTCCTAAACGTTTCCACTTCACAATAACAGCCCTTACAGATGATCCGGGCGTGAGTGGCAGGGAAGAAATTTGACAAACTGACTTGTTGGAAAGGTGGAATACTATGACGACGCCACATTGAAAGTCACTAAGCTCTTCAGTAAGGCCATTCTATTGCCAATGTTTGTCTATGGAGATTGCATGGCTGGTCGTTTTTATAGACCTGTCAGCATCAGGTGTGGCTGAATCCACTAATTTGAAGGGGTGTCCATATACTTTTGTATATATATTGTAGGTTTTCCTCCTGTCCAGGTGGGATAGGGCAGACCACAGTGTGATTGCTTCATCCGTGGATCTATTGGGTTGGTATGTGAATTGTAGTAGGTCTAGGGTTTTGGGTAAGGTGAAGCTGAAGCTGATATGATCCTTAACTAGCCTCTCAAAACATGATGATGACAGAAGTTAGTCATTTAGTTCAGTTACCTTTTTTTCTTGGGTACAGGAACAATGGGGACAGCAGACTGCTCGACTGACATTATGGTGTATTGTGTGTAGAACAGTGACACAAAATCTTCATCAATCTGTCACAATACTCTACAATAACAAAACAAAAACAGGTTTTTATTTTTGCAAATATATAAAAAAATAAAAACTGAAATATCACATTTACATAAGTATTCGACCCTTTACTCAGTACTTTATTGAACACTTTTGGCAGCGATTACAGCCTTGAGTCTTGGGTATGACCTTACAAGCTTGGCACATCTGTATTTGGGGAGTTTCTCCCATTCTTCTCTGCAGTTCCTCTCAAGCTCTGTTAGGTTGGATTTTCAGGTCTCTCCAGAGATGCTCGATCAGGTTCAAGTTCGGGTTCTGGCTTGGCCACTTGTCCCGAAGCCACTCCTGCGTTGTCTTGTGCTTAGGGTTGTTGTCCTGTTGGAAGGTGAACCTGAGCTCAATTTCCAGTCTCACAGCAAAAAGTCTAAATACTTAAGTAAATCAAATATTTATCTCTTTATATATATATCTATTTGCACAAATGTCTAAAAACCTGTTTTCTCTTTGTCATTATGGGGTATTGTGTATAGATTGATGGGGATTTAAAAAGGCCCCTGGCCCCTGGCCTTGAACATGCTCAGACATGAATCCCTTCAACACCCTGAATCTCACATACTGTACACCACCATTCCCTATCATGATATGCTAGTGCCGCACATTCTTGACGATGTGCTCACCACTCACATTGATGATACATAAGATTAGTTCATTGTCTTTTGTGCATACAAGTGTGTACATCCATTGTCCAACGGAGGACAACAACTTAGAGATAGAGGCTCTCTCGCTGTCTGAAGTTGGAGGGTGGTGGGCGCCATGTACTGTATCTTGTCCTAGAGATACAGGATAAGATGTATATCAGCTTAATGTAGCCTACCTGTCTCGAGGTATAGTTATCTCTAGAAGGAACACGTGCAAACAGACACACTTTTTTTTGGAAGTCCATGAAGGTATTTTTAGAGGCTCCAGAAGGTATTTTTGTACTTCTAACCGCCGCAAATGAACGCTCCTCCTCATTTCTTTATCATCTTACCAGGAATAGAGGCTAATTCAGGCAGTCAGCATTCAGTGATGTTATCTCTTATTCAAAGCCCAGGCATTGAAGGCTGTCACAGTGCTGACTTGTGTTCTGTTCCACTGAAGGATTCCTTTAGCGCTATCATGTATTTTTATCATCCTTGCCTGGCTTATGAATTTCCCTCTTGCAGACATTTTTGGGAAGTTTGATTGTGAGATAAAGGTGACAGACACAATGATGTCTCTCTCGCTCTCTCTCTCTCTCTCCTGCCAGGCAAAGACATGAGGTAATTGAATCTGAATGGAATCACCACAACTGGAACCTGAGCTCTGAAAACTCTGGGGCTACAGATGTTGGAGCATTAATCTAACATTGTCTTACAAAAAAGGCATTACAGCCAAAACATACCAAATAAAGTCTCCAATCTATATCCTTGCATTAGCTTTTCCATGACTGTAGGAACACACCAAGCTCCAGAAGTGTGTGTAATAGAACGGTTTGTTGGAGCTGTGTGTTTCTTTAGAAAATAGACAAAGGCAATAGACAACTAAAACAATTCACAGACATGGATCGACTGAACGCGACATGACATTGGCTGGGACTTAACGCCCGACCTTCAACATAAAATAAAGGCTCTCATTTCATTTCTCCCCACATCCCCCGGAGGCAGATAGTGGGAGTCATAAGAAGACCACAGTGACATCAACACACACCCCAGAAGAGACTGGAAGACCAACCATTAGTCTGGGAGATGATGTGTGTGCCACGCCCACTGTCAGACACACTTACTGCCACAGGCCCAGAGGCAGGTGTCTTTAGAAAGGCATTATACACATACCCCTCTATATCGGTTTATGTAATAGCTAGTTGTGCTCTGCATGTTCGTCCTACTGTATATGTCTATGCCTCACAGGCAGTAATACTATGCCGGTTTTGGTCTGCTCTGCCAAAAACAAGTAGTTACATCATCGTGGAGTAATTACAGTAGCCAACATGATTGATGATGTGACAGTCTCCTTTCATAGACCACTTAATAAACCTGGGCATGAGCTCTACACAGACAGAAGCCCAATCTTTTTTGCAAAGGAATAGTGTCTAAAAACTCAGAGTAGGTATTTCTGGTATTGCTCACATCCCACCTACAACATTGACCCAGGCCAACAATGTTAAGGCACTGCAGGTTTCAGAGCTAGACGAAATGATATACTGTACTGCATACCAGAGCCATGCCATATACAATATTTTGAATTCTAAATACATGGCTCAGCCGTATACGTTATTTAGCTGCCTGCTAGCTGGCAATGTGTGAACCCACAGCAGTAGAGAACTCCATTATATTTTGTATTCACTGCATTGTTCAATTAGCTGCTGCTGTGAGCTGGGTCTGGAGAATGAGTCACCTCTTAATGTGTGAAGGTCAGGGGGGGGGGGGGGGGGGGGGGGGGGTGAGCATGTGTGTGGGGCAGGGGATGGGGCAGGAAATCAGAGTCAGTGATGACGCAAGGACCTTGCTGAGAGTGCTTCCGATACTTATGGGCTATCAGCACTCAATAGCTCAAACACCGTGGCACACGGTAGAATAATAGAAAGGGGCTATAGAGAACACAAACACCGTGGCACACGGTAGAATAATAGAAAGGGGCTATAGAGAACACAAACACCGTGGCACACGGTAGAATAATAGAAAGGGGCTATAGAGAACACAAACACCGTGGCACACGGTAGAATAATAGAAAGGGGCTATAGAGAACACAAACACCGTGGCACACGGTAGAATAATAGAAAGGGGCTATAGAGAACACAAACACCGTGGCACACGGTAGAATAATAGAAAGGGGCTATAGAGAACACAAACACCGTGGCACACGGTAGAATAATAGAAAGGGGCTATAGAGAACACAAACACCGTGGCACACGGTAGAATAATAGAAAGGGGCTATAGAGAACACAAACACCGTGGCACACGGTAGAATAATAGAAAGGGGCTATAGAGAACACAAACACCGTGGCACACGGTAGAATAATAGAAAGGGGCTATAGAGAACACAAACACCGTGGCACACGGTAGAATAATAGAAAGGGGCTATAGAGAACACAAACACCGTGGCACACGGTAGAATAATAGAAAGGGGCTATAGAGAACACAAACACAGCAGTGTGTCACAGGAGGTTGGTGGCACCTTAATTGGGCTGGACAGGCTCATGGTAACGGCTGGAGCGGAATGTGTGGAATCGTATCAAATACATCAAACGCATGGTTTCTATTCCATAAGCTCCTTTCCAGACATTATTATGAGCCGTCCTCTCCTCAGCAGTGTGTGTGTGTCTGACCCACTGGAATTGTGATACAGTGAATTATAAGTGAAAATATCTGTCTATAAACAATTGTTGGAAAAATGACTTGTGTCATGCACAAAGTAGATGTCCTAACTGACTTGCCAAAACTATAGTTTATTAACAAGACATTTGTGGAGTGGTTGAAAAACTAGTTTTAATGACTCCAACCTAAATGTATGTAAACTTCAGACTTCAATTTATGTGTCAATTAATCCCATAAGGGATGGGTTGCCAATTGGAGATTTGACACGAAAATACAATTCCCATTCATTCAAAAATATTTAACTAATTCATTCATCTCCGGCCCTCTGTGTGTCCTCAACAAATTTTAAATAATCAAATAAGCTGATTTTAAAATATAAAAAACTGAATGATAAAGTTCTGAAACATTAATATGAGGGTTTCAGCATGAAATATATTTATTTGACTATTGTTAATATAGCTTTTTTACAAATGTTTTAGTGCCAAACTAGTGGCAGTTCTGAAAAAAGTAAATAGTTGTCTTTGTTACTGCTTATTTTAATGTAGGATGACAAACTATGGTTATCTTCAGTGTCACTGACCTCAGAGAGAGTTGAGTTTCATCACCCCCTTGACCCAGTCTGGATGGGCATGAGCATCAAAAGCAGTGACATCACAAAGACACTAATGCTGCATTCACATGCCATTCGGGACTAGTAAGTATTGACATTTCAGACTTGCTAACTGGGTGCAGTGAATAATAATACTGAAATGTAATATTGAATATTAACAATAACAAGCACTACAAATAACATGATTAAGGTTTAGTGAACGTACTGGTTCCAAGTAGAATAAGCATCTACTTTATTTTTCCCTGCACTGTAATTTACAACATGATAAGAGCTATTGATAAGAGCTAGGTAAACAGTAGCGGTGCGTGGGTAAAATCACTGGGGAAGCCAAGTCAGGGGAAAATAGCCATTTTACAACCTACAGTGCCTTTAGAAAGTATTCATACCCCGTGACTTATTCCACATTTTGTTATGTTACAGCCTGAATTAAAAATGGATTCATTTGATTTTTCCCCCCATCTGCACACAAATACCCCATAATCACAATCTTGTTTTTAGACATTTTTCCACATTTATTGAAAATAAAATACAGAAATATCTCATTTACATAAGTATTCACATCCCTAGGTCAATACTTTGTAGAAGCACCTTTGGCAGCGATTACGTCTGATTCTTTCTGGGTACGTCTCTTAGAGCTTTTACACACCTGGATTGTGCAACATTTGCTCATTATTCTTTTATAAATTCTTACAGCTCTGTCAAATTGGTTGTTGATCATTGCTAGACAACAATTCTTAGGTCTTCAGATTTCAATGGCTGGGATAGGAGAAAACTAAAGATGGATCAGCAACATTGTAGTTACTCCACAATACTAACCTAGAGTAGAGTAAAAATAAGGAATCCTGTACATAAAAAAATATATATATACAAAACATGCATCCTGTTTTTGCAACAAGGAACTAAAGTAATACTGCAAAAATGTGGCAAAAGCAATTCACTTTTTGTCCTGAAAACAAAGTGTTTGGGGCGAATCCAAGACAACACATTACTGAGTACCACTCTCCATATTTTCAATCATAGTGGTGGCTGCATCCTGTTATGGGTATGCTTGTAATTGTTAAGGACTGGGGAGTTTTTCAGAATAGAAAAGAAAAGGAATGGAGCTTAACACAGGCAAAATCTGGGAGATGAATTTACCATTCAGCAAGACAATAACCTAAAACCCAAGGCCAAATCTACACTGGAGTTGCTTACCAAGAAGACAATGAATGTTCCTGAGTGGCCGAGATACAGTTTTGACTTTAATCTGCCTAAAAATATATGGCAAGACCTGAAAATGGTTGTCAAGCAATGATCAACAACCAATTTAACAGAGCTTGAAGAATTTTGAAAAGAACAATGTGCAAATGTTGAACAACCCAGGTGTGGAAAGCTCTTAGAGACTTATCCAGAAAGGCTCACAGCTGTAATTGCTGCCAAATGTGATTATAACATGTATTGCCTCAGGGGTGTGAATACTTATCTAATCAAGATATACAGCGTGGCCAAAAGTTTTGAGAATGACACAAATATTAATTTCCACAAAGTTTGCTGCTTCAGTGTCTTTAGATATATTTGTCAAATGTTGCTATGGAATACTGAAGTATAATTATAAGCACTTCATAAGTGTCAAAGGCTTTTATTGACAATTACATGAAGTTGATGCAAAGAGTCAATATTTGCAGTGTTGACCCTTCTTTTTCAAGACCTCTGCAATTCGCCCTGGCATGCTGTCAATTAACTTCCGGGCCACATCCTGACTGATGGCAGCCCATTCTTGCATAATCAATGCTTGGAGTTTGTCAGAATTTGTGGGTTTATGTTTGTCCACCCGCCTCTTGAAGATTGACCACAAGTTCTCAATGGGATTAAGGTCTGGGGAGTTTCCTGGCCATGGACCCAAAATATCGATGTTTTGTTCCCCGAGCCACTTAGTTATCACTTTTCCCTTATGGCAAGGTGCTCCATCATATTGGAAAAGGCATTGTTTGTCACCAAACTGTTCCTGGATGGTTGGGAGAAGTTGCTCTTGGAGGATGTGTTGGTACCATTCTTTAATCATGGCTGTGTTCTTAGGCAAAATTGTTAGTGAGTCCACTCCCTTGACTGAGAAGCAAACCCACACATGAATGGTCTCATGATGCTTTACTGTTGGCATGACACAGGACTGATGGTAGCGCTCACCTTGTCTTCTCCGGACAAGCTTTTTTCCGGATGCCCCAAACAATAGGAAAGGGGATTCATCAGAGAAAATGACTTTACCCCAGTCCTCAGCAGTCCAATCCCTGTACCTTTTGCAGCATATCAGTCTGTCCCTGATTTTTTTCCTGGAGAGAAGTGGCTTCTTTGCTGCCCTTCTTGACACCAGGCTTTCCTTCAAAAGTATTTGCCTCACTGTGCGTGCAGATGCACTCACACTTGCCTGTTGCCATTCCCGAGCAAGCTCTGTACTGGTGGTGCCCCGATCCTGCAGCTGAATCCACTTTAGGAGACGGTTCTGGCGCTTGCTGGACTTTCTTGGGCGCCCTGAAGCCTTCTTCACAACAATTGAACCGCTCTCCTAGAAGTTTTTGATGATCCAATAAATGGTTGATTTAGGTGTAATCTTACTGGCAGCAATATTGCAGGTAACCTTGGTTGACAGAGGAAGAACAATGATTCCAAGCACCACCCTCCTTTTGAAGCTTCCAGTCTGTTATTCGAACTCAATCAGCATGACAGAGTGATCTCCAGCCTTGTCCTCGTCAACACTCACACCTGTGTTAACGAGAGAATCACTGACATGATGTCAACTGGTCCTTTTTTGGCAGGGCTGAAATGCAGTGGAAATGTTTTTTTGGGATTCAGTTATTTTGCATGGCAAAGAGGGACTTTGCAATTAATTGCCATTCATCTGATCACTCTTCATAACATTCTGGAGTATATGCAAATTGCCATCATACAAACTGAGGCAGCAGACTTTGTGAAAATTAATTTTTGTGTCATTCTCAAAACATTTGGCCACAACTGTATACTACGTGACCAAAAGTATGTGGACAACTGCTCGTCGAACATCTCATTCCAAAATCATGGACATTAATATGGAGTTGGTGTTTTATGTTTATATGGTTTTATGTTTTTATGTTTATATGATGTTCCTATGGTTATTTTGCAATCAACCTTCCCACAACTCTCTGGGACTGACGCATGATAGTTACTTGGCTTTGGAACATTATCAGTATATTTAAGGAACTTGACAAAATAACGTTATTTCCTTGGTATTTCATTACTTCAACTAAACGTTTCCTCAAAGTTCCAACGTGGTAACAGTTGATAACATTTTTGGTGGTGTTCAAGGAACGTTCTCCAACTGGTTTGACATTGGGAATTTTCTCAAATAGTTCGGAGAACGTTCAGAAACAACGTTCTCGTGTGGGAATCTCAGTGCTTCAGCATAACATTTTCAGCAGGTTTCCTCATGGTTCCATTTAAAGTAATGTTCTCAGAACATTCAGAGAATGTTAAAAAACAATGTTCTTCTTTGGGAATTTCAGTATTTCAGCATAACGTTTTCTGAATGTTTCCTCGTTGTTCTATTTAAAGTCAACATTCACATTCGAAGAATGTTATAAGAATGTTATTTAAAACATATACATTCCGTTCTCAGCATCAACAAAACTCTCTCTATACTCTATCTAGTTACGTGTGTTCAGACCACTAATTGGCCACACCTGATCTTAATGTGTTTGTTTTCTGAAATGGGGTCTGTTTTAAAATCCTAAAATGATTAGCTTTCTATAAATAAATAAAACGCTAGCCCCTTCCTGGTGGCGCAGTGGACTAAATCCATGTATGAAGGTCAGAAGATCATAGCTTAAAATCTCACTGGTGCTGTGCCACAATAAAAAAGAAATAACCTATAATTGAATAAAACTTTCAGGGAACCATAGTATGTTCTCCGAAGAGGCTACATTTTCACTCCGTTCTCAAAACGTTTAAAAATGTTCAGTTTTACCGGTCAGGAAACATATGGCTTCGTTCCCAGAACCAATGGGAAACCAAAAACGTACGTTCCCACAACTTCCAAGGAACCACATTTTATGTGCTTGCTGGGTAGTGAGGTCTGGTCATGTCTGGGACCACACACAAGAACGTGTGCACACACACATAGTGTCTTTACTGTTTGTCCCATCAAACCCTGATTCGTAGCTCAAGGCTAGATATCAGATATTTACAGGAATGCACGTTTTTACACTCAGTACCTCTGTGATCTCAGCATAGCTCTGCAGTTAGTTACACTACACACTATACTCACTCCTCAGATACCAAGTCTCAGTTGTAGCCTACAGCCTCAGACTCAAACTCAATGTTTACAAATACTGCAACAAATGGCCTTGAAAACAATCCATTGTCACATCTTACATTTTGTCTCCAGTCTAATTTCCATGTTGTAGTTGATCTCATGAATTGATCTGCCATTGGTCTCATGAATTCTCTTAAGCACACACTGTACGCATAACGATTACTGTGAAATGGTCAGAACAACACACAAAACAAGCGCATGCACACACTTACTGTGCCTGTTTACAGTAATGGACAGAAAAAGTGCCACACTGGGAAGTACCGTATGAACGGGATTGAAAGAATCTACAGTATGTGTGTTTGTATGTGATTATGCTGTGGTGAAATAATCTGTTTGAACAAATGCATTCCTGTAAGCCACACTGTGGCATTCAAAACATTTTGCTTTCTCTCAAGCCCTCTCTGTATTGTTCTCCCTCCATCTGTTTGCTCTGTTTTCAATCGCCTCCTGACCCTCCTGTGTGTGTGTGTGTGTGTGTGTGTGTGTGTGTGTGTGTGTGTGTGTGTGTGTGTGTGTGTGTGTGTGTGTGTGTGTGTGTGTGTGTGTGTGTGTGTGTGTGTGTGTGTGTGTGTGTGAGAGAGAGTTGAAAAGGGAGAGAAATAGTCATCTGTATGTGTGTGATAGCACAGGAGAGAAGACAGCAGGAGAGAGAGGCAACTGAGAGAATGCATTAGCACTTTATGGTTAGTATAACAAGTATTACACTGTGGAGAGGCTGGGAGAGTGAAGCACCATGTCTGTCTGTCCATCCACTCAATGTCTCAGTGCATCTGTCTGTCTGTAAGCAGCCCAGCCATCAGTGAAAACAGACTTTTAGTGCTTTTCCCACAATGAGGCCATGGTCTGTTTCTGAGACAAGTGGTTGTCTATGTGCTGTTTCTGGCTATAAACTAACCAAAAACAACCACGTTAGAACAGTTTCCAAGAGGGCACATTAACCCATACCTCATATCTCTTTGATCGATCAATGACCTATATCCTCTCTCTCTCTGTATCCCCCTGCATAAGATCTGTTTCTGGACCTTCTCCTTCCCCCATATTCTCTCTCTCTCTGTATCCCCCTGCATAAGATCTGTTTCTGGACCTTCTCCTTCCCCCATATTCTCTCTCACTCTGTATCCCCCTGCATAAGATCTGTTTCTGGACCTTCTCCTTCCCCCATATTCTCTCTCACTCTGTATCCCCCTACATAAGATGTGTTTCTGGACCTTCTCCTTCCCCCATATTCTCTCTCTCTCTCTGTATCCCCCTACATAAGATCTGTTTCTGGACCTTCTCCTTCCCCCATATTCTCTCTCTCTCTGTATCCCCCTACATAAGATCTGTTTCTGGACCTTCTCCTTCCCCCATATTCTCTCTCTCTCTGTATCCCCCTACATAAGATGTGTTTCTGGACCTTCTCCTTCCCCCATATTCTCTCTCTCTCTGTATCCCCCTACATAAGATCTGTTTCTGGACCTTCTCCTTCCCCCATATTCTCTCTCTCTCTGTATCCCCCTACATAAGATCTGTTTCTGGACCTTCTCCTTCCCCCATATTCTCTCTGTTTCAGGGAAACTGCTACATAGTGTAGTCATTTGAGGAGCCCTATCAACATCAACATGGTATATATGTTGTAGTAGGGCATAGTAGGGCATTTCCATGTACTGTAAAAGGACCAATGAGCATCAAAGTGAAGTTCATAGGAACATGTCAAATTGGGTGTCATGAAGGCTTAAGAGACATTTTAAACTGTGTGGTTCGAGCTCTGAATTGGCTGAAAGCCGTGGTAGATTGGCTGAAATTGGCTGAAAGCCGTGGTATAGCAGACCGATTTCCATGGGTATGACAAAACATTTATTTTCCATACTCTAATTATGTTGGTAACCAGTTTATAATAGCAATAAGGCACCTCGGGGGTGCAACAATTCCAGCGATTTTACTGAGCTACAGTTCATTTAAAGAAATCAGTCAATTTAAATAAATTCACTAGGCCTTAATCTATGGATTTCACATGACTGGGCAGGGGCGCAGCCATGTCGGCCCAGCTCCCAAGTGGGTGGAAGAGTGCTACCCACTTGGGAGCCAGGCCCACCCACTGGGGAGCCAGGCCCAGCCAATCAGAATGATTATTTCACCACAAAAGAGCTTTACTACAGACTGAAATACTTCTCAGTTTCATCAGCTGTCCAGGTGGCTGGTCTCAGACAATCCCGCAGGTGAAGAAGCTTAATGTGGAGGTCCTGGACTGGCGTGGTACACATGGTCTGTGGTTGTGAGGCCGGTTTTATGTACTGCCAAATTCTTTAAAACAAAATTGGAGGCGGCTTATGGTAGAGAAATTAACATTCAATTCTCTGGCAACAGCTCTGGTGGACATTCCTGCAGTCAGCATGCCAATTGCACACTCCCTCAAAACTTGAGACATCTGTGGCATTGTGTTGTGTGACAAAACTGCACATTTTAGATTGGCTTTTTATTGCCCCCAGCACAAGGTGCACCTGTGTAATGATCATGCTGTTTAATCAGCTTCTTGATATTCCACACTAGTCAGGTGGGTGGATTATCTTGGCAAAGGAGAAACGCTTACTAACAGGGATGTAAACAAATTTGTGCACAAAATTTGAGATGAATAAGCTTTTTGTGCGTATGGAAAATTTCTGGTGTCTTTTATTTCAGCGCATGAAACATGGAAGCAAACACTTTACATGTTGTGTTTATATTTTTGTTCGCAATAATACCAACACTTATATTTAGTTTTGGATAAATTATTTGCCATCTGCTTTGTAATTCCGTTACCAAAAACCCAAATAACTTTTCAAGATATTTTCTAATTTCACAACCTCATGACGGAGGATAATGAAAGTTCACAGAAATAACAAGTAAAGGTAGACCTACCAATTAGCTATAGTGTTTTTACTGATATTATTTTTTTTATTAAGTATTAAGTTAATCGGTAACAGAATTACCAAAAAATCTGTAACAGAATTACTGCAATTGGACTGGCTACAATGGGAATTCATAGTAGTGACAAACCACAATTGCTACTGCTGCTGTCCTCCCTTCCACTTACATACTGTTATGTTCAGCTCATAACACTTTTATTTCTCTTTCTGTAGTTTGTTGGTCCAAGGAAGGGTGAAACCAGTCTGAACAACCCCTCCCTCTCACTCTCCCTCTGTCTCTATCTCTCCCTGTCTCTCTTCTCTCTCTCTCTCTAGTTAATGTCACCTCTCCCAGCTCTTACTGACACATACCCATGAGGCCCCTCTCTTTCCATTTACTGTAACCAGCATCCTCACCCACTGAGCACCGACGACACCGGATGTACATGGACGTTGACATTTGGTCAGTATGCCCTGGCCTTGATTTCAACGTCCACAGAAGTAGTTTTATTGGTCTTGTCCGGACTGGCCTTAATTTAGGCCAAACATTGTGGTCCATGATTGGGTCAGATTTCATAATTCTGTTCCTGATTAACTTAATAATTAAACAAAATTGATATCATTAAAAACACTATAACTAATTGGTAGGACTGATATTATATGTTACTTCTGTGAACTTTCCTTATCCTCCTTCCTCATGAAGGTGAAGATATGTGGGGTTTTTTGTAACGGAATAACAAGGCACATATATATTTCTCCAAACAAAATATAAGTGTTGATATTAGTTGGCAAGTTTGTAAGCACAGTACAGTACAGTAGAGCACAATAGTATACAGAACAGAACAGTACATCACAGGAAAACTTTCAAGGAACCAAAGTGAAACGTTTCCAGAATTTCTCTGCAACCTAAAATGTATGTTCTCAGAACAAGCAAAATGTTCACTTCCATTCTCAGAACGTTAAAAAAATCTTCAGTTTTACCGGTCCGGAAACATATGACTTTGTTCCCAGAAACAATGGGAAACCAATAACATGCATTCCAACAGCTTTCAAGGAACCAAATGTGCTAGCTGGGATCTTTTTTAGGTACATTTTTATTCCTTGTTAAAAAATAAATAAATATCTGAGAAATGAAAACATTTTTTTTGCATAGAAAATATTTCAGTATTTGTATTATTTATTTTCTACAGCCTTTTTTGCTAAAGGGCTCTCTGCAAGTCGGACTCAAACATGCATTCATTATGGTTCCTAATGACTGGGACATGATATTAGGTTGCACACATAATTGCCGGTCTCAGGTAGGCCACCTGTACAGCACCAATTACATTTGCTTGAGTATAAGGAATTTGCAATGTACTCGTATGACTATGAGTATGACAGTGTCTAACATTAAGGCCATACACATTAAAAACCTCATGATAACTTTTAGATAGAGTAGACTGTGTCGGAATGTGTTCCTACCCATGCTCTACATTAAATAAACGTCTGACGATGTTGTGGAGGAGTCAATGGAACAATGAACTCATGCAACACAACTATCCCGTTTCTATAGAGGAAAGAACAAGGACAGAGGACTGTACAGCTATTAGAGGGAACTATCATGTTACCGACTAACAAACAACACCCAATGTGTTTCTGAACAACATTGGAAATGAATACAGTGCCTTCAGAAAGTATTCACACACCACAACTTTTTCAACATTTTGTTGTGTTACAGCCTACATTTAAAATGGATTAAATTGAGATTTTGTGTCACTGTCCTACACACAATACCCCATCATGTCAATGTTATTATGTATTTACAGATTTTTACAAATGAACAAAAAATGAAAAGCTGAAATGTCTTGAGTCAATAAGTATTCAACCCCTTTGTTATGACAAGTCTAAATAAGTTTTGGAGTAATAACATACTAAGTTGCATAGACTCACTCTGAGAGCAATAATAGTGTTTATTAACATGATTTTTAAATGACTGCCTCATCTCTGTACCCGACACATACAATTATCTGTAAGGTCCCTCAGTCGAGCAGTGGATTTCAAATGCAAATTCAACCACAAAGAGCAGGGAGGTTTTCACCAACTAAAAAAAAAAGTTTACATTGAATATCCCTTTGAGCATGGTAAAGTTAGTAATTACACTGGATGGTGTATCAATACACCCAGTCACTACAAAGATACAGGCATCCTTCCTAACTCAGTTGCCAGAGAGGCTGTGATAGGAGAAGACTGAGGATGGATCAACAACATTGTAGTTACTCCACAATACTAACCTAAATGACACAGTGAAAAGAAGGAAGCCTGTACAGAATAAAAATATTCCAAAACATGCATCTTGTTTGCCATAAGGCACTAAAGTAAAACTACCAAAAACTTTGGCAACAAGTCACTGAGTACCACTGTTCATATTTTCAAGCATGGTGGTGGCTGCATCATGTTATGGGTACATTTTCCATCGGCAAGGATTAGGGAGATTTTTAGGATAAAAAGAAACAGAGCTAAGCACAGGCAAAATCCTAGAGGAAAACCTAGTTCAGTCTGCTTTCCACAAGACACTGAGAGACAAATTCACCTTTCAGCAGGACAATAACCTAAAACACCATGGCCAAATAGACTAAATTGAATGTTCCTGAGTGGCCTACAGTAGTTACCCTTTTGACTTAAATCAGCTTGAAAATCTATGGCAAGACTTGGAAATGGCTATGTTGCAATGACCAACAACCAACTTGACAGAGGTTGAAGAATTTTAAAAAGAATAATATGCAAATATTGAACAATACAGATGTGCAAAGCTCTTAGAGACTTACCCAGAAAGACTCACAGCTGTAATCGCTGCCAAAGGTGATTCTAACAAGTATTGACTCAGGGGTCTGAAATGTTATATTTAAATGTTGTTTTTTATTTTCACTAAATTTCGCAAAATTTTCTTAAAACATGTTTTCACTTTGTCATTATGGGGTCTAGTGTGTAGATGGGTGAGATTTTGTTTCATTTAATCCATTTTAAATTCAGGCTGTAACACAACAACATGTGGCATGAGTCAAGTTCTTTCTGAAGGCACCTTTCCTGTGTTCTGTGAGCTCACTCAAACAACCTGGAAAGTAGGTTCTGATGTGCCATTGTTTACTCTGCCATTGGTGACCTTATATACAGTCACGAAGCCTGGGCTTTCGTTACCTTTTTCTTATTTCAGATCAAGTTTGTGTACTTCCCCTTCCACTCTTTTCTCCATTATCCTCTGAATAATAATAATAATGCCACCTGTATTCACAGCCGTCACAAATATAATTTTCCCCTTCTGCTGGATTAGTCACACATGGAGTTACCTTCATTAACATCACCAGACTGAGACACAGCAGTAGCTGCGTGCTTTGCTCATTACTCTAAATATTCTCTCTCTCTCTCTCTCTCTCTCACTCACTCACTCACTCACTCACTCACTCACTCACTCACTCACTCACTCACTCACTCACTCACTCACTCACTCACTCACTCACTCACTCACTCACTCACTCACTCACACACACACACACACACAGTTTAATCTCAACACTGATAATATGCATTATACACCCATTGGTAAACATTGCCCTGGAGTGAATGAGTGGACACGTGGGCAGCCTCATCATGGCTAACAGCATAAAAATAGAGAAGGTATTACTGAGTTGGGCCATGTTTGGTTGTGTGAAGCCAAAAGGGTACACTACAGAGGGTCAACATGGTATCGAACAGCCAATTGCTACATATTGCAGTGCTTTATGTTATTGCTCTAATAGGGGTGGCAGGTAGCCTAGTGGCTAGAGGGCCAGTAACCAAAAGGTTGATGCATCGAGTCCCTGAGCTGACAAGGTAAAAATCTGTTGTTCTGCCCCTGAACAAGGCAGTTAACCCTAGGCTGTCATTGTAAATAAGAATGTGTTCTTAACTGACATGCCTATTTAAACAAAATTAGGTATACAACAGACTGAGAAAGCACAGATGGCACAGCACTTTGCAGTGTAAACAACACGAGAGAGCTGGAGAGGGAGAAATACTATTGGTGCTCTATGGTTTAGTATTGAGGCAGGAAAAGGGGCTGTGTTAATTTAGCCCACAGGAAGCCCAGTGCTTAGACAGGCATCCCTTTACTGTAGGAAGGAAAGGTGTGATCTCCTGCCCACTCTCACAGCATGGTAGCTGTACATCCCTGTGTGCACCACCACTACAGTCAGGCCTGGTAATGACTTCAAATAAAAATATGCTTCTGGAAAATGAAGCTACTTAACAGAAACGTTATTCGAATTTATAGCACTATTGTCATGGTCAGCTGTAACAGAAAATCACAAAATCCCTGTCCTACAGAAGGCTAATGTTAACATTACAGTAGGCCAACCTTACCATGTCTGATATAAATAGCAATGACCAGGTTTTTGTAGGATACCTGGGATAGGTCTACCTGGAATATACCATTAGCAACCAATCAAATATTTTTGGCATTGAATAAATACATGAAATAATCAATAACCACATTCAAGTAGACTATAACCATATTCATGAAGTAGTCACCTGGAATGCATTTAAATTAACAGGTGTGCCTTCTTAAAAGTACATTTTTTGAATTTCTTTCCTTCTTCGTTTAGAGAAGGATTGGACCAAGGTGCAGCGTGGTAAGTGTACATCTTCCTTAATTTGATGAACACCCCCCAAAAAAGATATATATAAACAAAAGTAACGTTCTGCAGGCTACACAGTTACTATACAAAATCAAGATCCCATCGCTGATCCCTCCGCTTCCGTGGAACCGGACCGTGGATTGTCGCTGGAGGCTCCGGACCGTGGATCATCACCGGAGGAACCGGACCGTATATCGTCGCCGGAGGAACCGGACCGTAGATCTTCGCTGGAGGAACCAGATCGTAGATCTTCGCCGGAGGAACCGGACCGTATATCGTCGCCAGAGGAACCGGACCGTAGATCGTCGACTGAGGTACCGGACCGTAGATCGTCGCCGGGGACTCCGGACCGTAGTTCGTCGCCGGGGACTCCGGACCGTAGATTGTCGGCGGAGGCTCCGGACTGGGAAACCCTGCTGGAGGCTCTGGACCGCCGACCATCGCTGGAGGCTCTGGACTGCCGACCGTCGCTGGAGGCTCTGGACCGCCGACCGTCGCTGGAGGCTTTGGACCACCGACCGCCGCTGGAGGCTCTGGACCACCGACCGCCGCTGGAGGCTCTGGACCACCGACCGCCGCTGGAGGCTCTGGACCGCCGCTGGAGGCTCTGGACTGCCGCTGGTGGCTCTGGACCGCCGGCCGCAGCTGGAGGCTCTGGACCGCAGACCGTTGCTGGAGGCTCCGGACCTTGAATCGTCGCTGGAGGCTCCGGGCCATGAATCTTCACTGGAGACTCCGGGCCATGAATCTTCACTGGAGACTCCGGGTCATGGATCATCACTGGAGGCTCCGGGCCATGGATCATCACTGGAGACTCCGGGCCATGGATCACCACTGGAGGCTCTGGGCCATGGATCACCACTGGAGGCTCTGGGCCATGGATCACCACTGGAGGCTCTGGACCATGGATCATCACTGGAGACTCCGGGCCATGGATCACCACTGGAGGCTCTGGGCCATGGATCACCACTGGAGGCTCTGGACCATGGATCATCACTGGAGGCTTTGGGCCATGGATCATCACTGGAGGCTTTGTGTGTGGAGCAGGCACAGGACGTACCAGGCTGGAGACACGCACTGGAGGCCGGGTGCATGGAGCTGGCACAGGATATACTGGACCGTGGAGGCGCACTGGAGGTCTGGAGCGTAGAGCTGGCACAACCCGTCCTGGCTGGATTCTCACTTTAGCCCGGCAAGTGCGGGGCACTGGGCTGTGAAGGCGCACTGGAGACACGGTGCGTAGAACCGGCACACATTGTACCGGAACGGTAACACACAACCCAGGGTGAGTGCATAGAGGAGACACAGGACATACCGGACTGAGGAGACGCACTGGAGGCCAGATGCGTGAAACTGGTGCTCTACAGCGCTCTCAACGCCCACACCTCTCTCGGGAATCTTTTGTCGAGTTCCTCACTCGACTCCCTGACTGGCTCTGGTTCACCCCTCGGTTCCGCCGACCACTCAGTGTGCTGGCTGCCTCTCGGGCTTCCGTCGTGGTTGTGAACCCCGGAGTCGTCGTTGATCCTCCTTCGCTGCCTCCGCCTGCTTCCATGTCAGGGTCTTGTCTCCTGCCATAATCCCCTCCCATGTCCATGATGTCCTCCACTCCCTTTTCTCCCGGGCCCAGGATCCCTGCTCCTCCTGGCCACGCTGCTTGGTCCTTTGGTGGTGGGATCTTCTGTCACGATCGTTTAGAGAAGGATTGGACCAAGGTGCAGCGTGGTAGGTGTACATCTTCCTTAATTTGATGAACACCAAATATATATATATATATATATATATATATATAATAGAACGTAATGTTCTGCAGGCTACACAGTAACTACACAAAATCAAGATCCCACAAACTAAGGTGGGAAGAAAGGCTGCCTAAGTATGATCCCCAATCAGAGACAACGATAGACTCTGATTGGGAACCATACCCGGTCAACAAAGAAATAGAAAACTAGAATGCCCACCCAAATCACACCCCGACCTAACCAAATAGAGAAATAAAAAGGCTCTCTAAGGTCAGGGCGTGACACTTAATGCGTTTGAGCCAATCAGTGACAATGTAGGGGGGGGGGGGGGGGGGGGGGGGGGGGTATACAGAGCCCTATTTGATAAAATACCAAGTCCATATTATGGCTATAACAGCTCAAATAAGCAAAGAGAAATGATAGTCCATCATTACTTTAAGACATGAAGGTCAGTCTGTACGGAATATTTCAAGAACTTTTAAAGTTTCTTCAAGTGCAGTCACAAAAACCATCAAGCACTATGATGAAACTGGCTCTCATGAGGACTGGCACATGAATGGAAGACCCAGAGTTAACTCTGCTGCAGAGGATAAGTTCATTAGAGTTACCAGCCTCAGAAATTGCAGCCCAAATAAATGCTTCACAGAGTTCAAGAAACAGACAAATCTCCACATCAACTGTTCAGAGGAGACTGTGTGAATCAGGCCTTCATGGTCGAGCTGCTGCAAAGAATCCACTACTAAAGGACACCAATAAGAAGAGGAAACATGCTTGGGCCAAGAAACATGAGCAATGGACATTAGAATGGTGGAAATTTGTCCAAATTGGAGATTTTTGGTTTCAACCACTGTGTCTTTGTGGGACGTGATGTGGGTGTACGGATGATCTCTGCATGTGTATTTCCCACTGTAAAGCATGGAGGAGGAGGTGTGATGGTGTGGGGGTGATTTACTGGTGACACTGTCAATGATTTATTTAGAATTCATGGCACACTTAACCAGCATGGCTACCACAGCATTTTGCAGCGATACGCCATCCCATCTGGTTTGGGCTTAGTGGGACTATCATTTGTTTAACAACAGGACAATGACCCAACACACCTCCAGGCTGTGTAAGCGCTATTTTACCAAGAAGGAGAGTGATGGAGTGCTGCATCCTTCAAGACGGTTGGAAAAGCATTCCAATTCAAATCAAAGTTTATTTGTCACGTGCGCCAAATACAACAGGTGTAGTAGACCTTACAGAGAAATGCTTACTTACAGACTCTAACCAATAGGGCAAAAAATGTATTAGGTGAACAATAGGTAGGTAAAGACATAAAACAACAGTAAAAAGACAGACTAAATACAGTAGCGAGGCTATAAAAGTAGTGAGGCTACATACAGACACCGGTTAGTCAGGCTGATTGAGGTAGTATGTACATGTGCTGTAGATATGGTTAAAGTGACTATGCATATGATGAACAGAGAGTAGCAGTAGCGTAAAAGAGGAGTTTGCGGGTGATGGGTGGGACACAATGCAGATTCCAGGTGAAGCTGGTTGAGAGAATGCCAACAGTGTGCAAAGATGTCATCAAGGCAAAGGTGGCTATTTTCAAATATAAAATATATTTTGATTTGTTGAACACTTTTTTGGTTACTACATGATTCCATATGTGTTATTTTATAGTTTTGATGTCGTCACTATTATTCTACAATATAGAAAATAGTTCAAATTAAGAAAAAACCCTTGAATAAGTAGGTGTTCTAAAACTTTTGACCAGTAGTGTGCCTATTCAAGATATTGCTATTTTATTTTCCATTAATAAAAAGTAAAAAATGTTCTTCCACTTTGACGTTACATAGTATTTTATGTAGATCGTTGACAATTTAAATGTAAAAATCCCACTTTGTAACACAAAATGTTATGGAAAAAGTCAAGAGGTATGAAAACTTTCTGAAGGCACTGTACTGTATATGTTTGTATGCCTATATGTGGTTATAGCCTACTTGAATATGGTTATTTCAATAATCAATAATATTTGATAGTGTAAGTAAGTACCTCCTGAGTCAATACATGTTAGAATCACCTTTGGCAGAGATTACAGTTGTGAG
Organism: Oncorhynchus clarkii lewisi; assembly: GCF_045791955.1. Taxonomy (NCBI): domain Eukaryota; kingdom Metazoa; phylum Chordata; class Actinopteri; order Salmoniformes; family Salmonidae; genus Oncorhynchus; species Oncorhynchus clarkii. Next base: position 32,881,065 of record NC_092152.1, read on the forward strand.
TCTTTCTGGGTAAGTCTCTAAGAGCTTTGCACATCTGGATTGTACAATGTTTGCACATTATTCTAAGAAAAATTATTCAAGCTCTGTCAAGTTGGCTGTTGATCATTGCTAGACATTCATTATCAAGTCTTGCCATAGATTTTCAAGATGATTTGATTCAAAACTGTAACTAGGCCACTCATGTACAATTAATGTTGTCTTGGTAAGCAACTCCAGTGTATATTTGTCCTTGTGTTTTAGGTCATTGTCATGCTGAATGGTGAATTTGTCTCCCAGTGTCTGGTGGAAGGCAGACTGAACCAAGTTTTCCTATAGGATTTTGCCTGTGCTTAGCTCTATTCTGTATCTTTTTATACAGAAAAACTCCCTAGTCCTTGCCGATGACAAGCATACCCAACATGATGCAGTCACCACCATGCTTGAAAACATGAAGAGTGGTACACAGTGATGTGTTGTGTTAGATTTGCGCCAAACATAACACGTTGTATTCAGGATAAAACTAACATTTCTTTGCCACAATTTTTTCTGTGTTACTTTACTGTCTTATTGCAAACAGGATGAATGTTTTCAAATATTTTTATTCTGTACACACTTCCTTCTTTTCACTCTGTTATTTATGTTAGTATTGTGGGGTAACAACACTGTTGTTGATCCATCCTCAGTTTTCTCCTTTCACAGACATCAAACTCTGTAACTGTTTTAAAGTCACCATTGGCCTCATGGTGAAATCCCTGAGCGGTTTCCTTCCTTCCCTTCCTTCCCCGGCAACTGAGTTAGGAAGGGCGCCTGTATCTTTGTAGTGTCTGGGTGTATTGATACACCATCCCAAGTGTAATTACTAACTTTACCATGCTCAAAGGGATATTCAATGTCAGCTTTTTTTACCCATATACTATTAGGTGCTCTTCTTTCCAAACCACTGGAAAACCTCCCTACTCGTTGTGGTTGAATCTGTACTTGAAATGCACTGCTTGACTGAGGGACCTTACAGATAATTGTATTTGTGGGGTAAAGAGATGGGGTAGTCATTTATAAATCATGTTAAATCCTATTATTGAACACAGAGTTAGTCCATGCAACCTATTATTTTAAATGTTAGGCACCTTTTGCTCCTGAAAATGTTTAGGCTCGCCATAACAAAATACTTATTGACTGAAGACATTTCAGCTTTTATTTTTATTTGCAAACATTTCTAAAAACATAATTCCACTTTGACATTATGGGGTATTGTGTGTAGATCAGTGACACAACGTTTCTATTTAATAGGCCACGTTTTAAACTCAGGATGTAACACAATAACATGTGGAAAAAGTAAAGGGTAGTGAATACATTCTGAAAGCACTGATAGATCTATGAATTGTCCATACTAGTGTTTAACACTGCTGTTGGCAGAAATAAACCGGGGTAAACATTTCTCTTCCCCTTTAGAAACATTACATTAGGCCTTCCCAACACCGCAGGGTAATTAGCACTCCAGAATGCACCTGTATTCAGCAACTCAACCCCTGTTCGAGCAGAACAACCAAACACTTCACCTCTTCAATTACGAGGATATAGGTAAGTTTGCAACATTTTTAGCAATGTATTTACCCAAACACTGCTCTTTGTAATGGTAGACTAACTTGAATCAACATCCAGCATGATAAGAACGAGATAAACCATCCAGGCAACAAGGAAATGATAAGAACGAGATAAACCATCCAGGCAACAAGGAAATGATAAGAAAGAGATAAACCATCCAGGCAACAAGGAAATGATAAGAAAGAGATAAACCATCCAGGCAACAAGGAAATGTTTTGAGCACTAAAACCGTTGAATGTCATGTCATATGCTGCGTTTCTAACCAAGTGGGATTTTACCAGATGTGCAGTTGTAAATACCTGTTGGATGCATTCATATGCTTTGAGCTCATTGAGAAACGCAGATTGGCAAATTGCCGACAAGCTGTGTAAACAATAAACTAAAAGTACAGCTATAATACTTGTAAACTAATTATAGTGTTCAAAAACTGTATAATAGATCATTTTTATAAATCATGTTTTTTTTTTGCATTTAACTGCCAAAAATACTGTTATCGAGGTAATTTTCTTCGTAGTTGATGTCAGAGATCATCATGTGGGAGATATTTCCAGTCGTATGTGGTAAATTTCCACTTCCCACTTGGTTACGAACACAGCATAAGTGCTGTAATAATTGCAAGGGGAGGGTGAACAAACTAGGATATTGAAAACAGGGGTGCCAATCATTTTAATCCATATCTTTTAGAGAAAAATATAGATTTCTCTGAGTAATTGTATTAGTCTTTTTTTTGCTCAGCTTTATCATGGGTGCCAATCGTTTTCGAGATGACTACATGTAGTGCTCTATGGGCCCCGGTCAAAACTAATGCACTACATAGGTAATAGGGTGCCATTTCAGACCAGTGTGTTCTAGAAGGCTCCATCTCCTCCTAATGATTTCCAGTCCCAACACTGATTGGCTCCACAACACTAAAGACTGTAGTACTCCAAGCATTTCATTTGACAAGGTTGTATTTAAGTAAAGCACTGTAATGAGAATCAGACCTCGATGGTTTGGTGTATAGGCAAAATGTTTTGTGACATTTGCATAATTTACATTTATTGGTCATGGTGCATTTCTTGGTCAAATTAAATGTGGGTGGACTACGTAAACATAGACGATACCGTAGATCTGCCTTTATACTATTGGTCTACTACTGTATGTAAACGCAGCCTTTGCGTCTATCTATTTATGTTGATATTGTATATTGTTTATATACGTAAACAAACATTACAATATTTCAATGTTAATTCTTCTTCTGGTTTTCTCTGCATTGCGCATCGCATAAAGAGTGAAGAAATGTAAGATTTAAATCAATACATAATAGTAAATAATAATTATATCACTAGTAAAGTCGGAAGTTTACATACACTTAGGTTTTTCAACCACTCCACAAATATCTTGTTAAGAAACTATAGATTTGGCAAGTTGGTTAGGACATTTTTTTTGTGCATGACACAAGTAATTTTTCCAACAATTGTTTACAGACAGATTATTTCACTTATAACTTAAGAACACCATCCCAACCATGAAGCACGGGGAGGCAGCATCTTGTTTTGGGGGTGCTTTGCTGCAGGAGGGACTGGTACACTTCACAAAATAGATGGCATCATGAGGACGGAAAATTATGTGGATATATTGAAGCAACATCTCAAGACATCAGTCAGGAAGTTAAAGCTTGGTTGCAAATGGGTCTTCCAAATGGACAATGACCCCAAGCATACTTCCAAAGTTGTGGCAAAATGGCTTAAGGACAACAAAGTCAAGGTATTGGAGTGGCCATCTCAAAGCCCTGACCTCAATCCTATAGAAAATTTGTGGGCAGAACTGAAAAAGTGTGTGCGAGCAAGGAGGCCTACAAACCTGACTCTGTTACACCAGCTCTGTCAGGAGGAATGGGCCAAAATTCACCTGACTTATTGTGGGAAGCTTGTGGAAGGCTACTCGAAACATTTGACCCAAGTTCAACAATTTAAAGGCAATGGTACCAAATATTAATTTAGTGTATGTAAACTTCTGACCCACTGGGAATGTGATGAAAGAAATAAAAGCTGAAATAAATAATTGTCTCTACTAGTATTCTGAAATTTCACATTCTTAAAATAAATTGGTGATCCTAACTGATTTAAGAGAGGTCATTTTTACTCTGATTAAATGTCAGGAATTGTGAAAACTGAGTTTAAATGTACTTGGCTAAGGTGTATGTAAACATCCAACTTCAACTGTACATACACACTGCATATATACACATACATACATAAAGAAAAGGATGTTTATTTTAAACAGAACATGAAAGGAAATGTGCAGCGGAGATTATAAAGGACAAAGATAACTAGTTTATAATGCAGTTTCGGGAGGAGAGCTTCAGATGATATAGCTAATCCACAACAGCAACTTCCATATATGGGCTCGCAGCCCTAGAGTATGATCTCCATATATGGGCACAGATTTTCATATTGTAACATGGCCTGGAGCAGGAACTCCATAAATGAGCACCGACATTCATATTGGAACGCGGCCCTGGAGCAGCAATTCCATATATGATCATAGGGCCGTGACCATGCCAATTTGTTCACCTGCATCCAATCTTCATTAGCCACATGCCTGACTCCCTAGTCGGAATCCCCTTGCTTAATCAACCACCCCCATAGTATTTAAACACCATCATTCTTCATGCCTTTGTACATTACAGTCTTTACTGCAAGTGCTTGCTGGTGTGTGACACACGGCCACATCAAGTCACCCGCCAGGCTTCCTACGTGATGCTTATGACCAGGGGTTGGCCCTACCAGCAGGCTCATCACAACACCAGTCCACGACTGGGAGCTGATGCTGCTGGGAGGCTAGCCACCAACCTCGGTCCAAAACTGGGGGCTGGCCTCCCCATCAACTCCCCCTCCAGGCTTCCTGCACCATGGCGGGCCAGCTCAACCCCGGTCCATGACTGGGGGCTGGCCTCTACACCCACCATCCAAGCAAAAAACCCTCATTCCGAACTCCAACTACTACCCCTTCCAACATGTTTGTCAGATGGTGAGAAGCCAAACTCATGAAAGACCAAGTATACAAAAAAGGAAACATGGATAACACTCCGTGACTGAGGTTGTGTCCCAAATGACACCCTATTATAGAACTTCAAAAGTAGTGCACTATAAAGGGAATAGGGTGCCATTTGGGCTGGACTGCTAAATAGCATGGAAGGAATCTGGGACCGTACCAGCCTCATTCATACATACATTTTCAGTGTCATTATCTGTCTTTCACATACTGTCTTCCTCAGTTATGCCATCTAACGTTTGCATTCCATAATGGAAAAACATGAAAAAATGAAAAAAACATCTCAAAAATGATTTGAAAATATTGCAATTGTGTTTTGGGATCTGCAGTGGGAAGAAAAACTATGTGAACCCTTTACGATTACCTGGATAAATTGGTCATAAAATGTTATCTGATCATCTAAGTCAAAGCTATAGACAAACACAGTCTGCTTAATTAAACTAATAACACACAAACAATTATAATTTTTCATGTCTTTATTGAACACACCGTGCAGGTTGGAAAAGTATGTGAACCCTTGAATTTAATTACAGGTTGACCCTCCTTTGGCAGCAATAACCTCAACTAAACGTTTTCTGTAGTTGCGACTCAGACCTGCGCAATGGTCAGGATTAATTTTGGACCATTCCTCTTTACAAAACTGTTTCAGTTCTATAATATTCTTGGGATGTCTGGTATGAACTGCTCTCTTGAGGTCATGCCACAGCATCTCAATCGGGTTGAGGTTAGGACTGACTGGGCCACTCCAGAAGGCATATTTTCTTCTGTTCAAGTCATTCTGTTGTTGATTTACTTCTGTGTTCTGGGTTGTTGTCCTGTTACATCATCTAACTTCTGTTGAGCTTCAATTGGCGGACAGATTGCCTTACATTCTCCTGCAAAATGTCTTGATAAACTTGGGAATTCATTTTTCCGCCGATGATTGCAAGCTATCCAGGCCCTGAGGCAGCAAAGCAGCCCCAAACCATGATGCTCCCTCCACCATACTTTACAGTTGGGATGAGGTTTTGATGTTGGTGTGCTGTGCCTTTTTTTCTCCACACATAGTGTTGTGTGTTCCTTCCAAACAACACAACTTTAGTTTCATCTGTCCACAGAATATTTTGCCAGTAGCGCTGCAGAACATCCAGGTGCACTTTTGCTAACTTCAGAGGTACAGCAATGTTTTTTTTAGACAGCAGTGGCTTCTTCTGTGGAGTCCTCCCATGAACACCATTCTTGTTTAGTGTTTTACGTATTGTAGACTCGTCAACAGAGATGTTAGCATCTTCCAGAGATTTCTGTAAGTCTTTAGCTGACACTAGGATTCTTCTTAGTCTCTCTGAACATTCTGCGCTGTGCTCTTGCAGTCATCCTTGACTTACAGTCACTCCTAGGGAGAGTAGCAACAGTGCTGAACTTTCTCCATTTATAGACAATTGGTCTTACATCAAGGATTATAGAGATACTTTTGTAACCCTTTCCATCTTCATGCAAGTCAACAATTCTTAATCTTAGGTCTTCTGAGATCTCTTTTGTTAGAGGCATGGTTCATATCAGGCCATGCTTCTTGTGAATAGCAAAATCAAATTTTGTCAGTGTTTTTTATGGGGCAAGGCATCTCTAACCAAAATCTCCAATCTCATCTCATTGATTCGACTCCAGGTGAGTGGACTCCTGACTTCAATTAGCATCAGCCTGGTGGTTCACATACTTTTTCCAGCCTACACTGTGAATGTTGAAATGATGTATTCAATATAGACAAGAAAAATACAATAATTTCTGTGTTATTAGTTTAAGCACACTTTGTTTGACTATTGTTGTGACTTAGTCTCAAGCTCAATGAATACCAGCCATGCCTCTTTAAGATGTAAACAGCCTTCTTCTACTACCTGGAAGTTCAGAATATTTTCTTCAGTTATTCCAAACATTCAAACTGGCCAGGTAACTTTTGTCTTTGAGGAAGTTCAAAAAGGAAGTTCAAGCAAATTCAGCTGATGACAGTGAGCATATTGTTTGCTATCTTACCCTGATTTAACAGCTTATTCCCCACTGTTGACCTGTACATTAATATTTTAAAGTACATAATTATGATATGGTCTGGTGTACAGGACATACCTGCCATGCTTTGCATCATGATGGCCTTTGTCTCTGTCTTAAATAACTCCTTCATCCTGTATCAGTGACCAGGTTAAAATGCATTGGGTAACCCATTGATGTTAAATATTAAGCTCTAATGCATTCATCTAGGGTCGTTTTGTCCTGGACCCTCCAAAGGTCCCTCCGAAGGGTCCCCCACAAGCTGCTTTGAAAGTCTGATTCATGTTAACGAAGCAATCTATTGAACAGCGAGGATTTCAAAAGCTTCAATCATTAATTTCCAAGAGGGGGCAGAGGGTGGACGGATGGACAATCTTGTTTTTGTTAGTTGTATTTATATACTATAGCACAGCTGGCACATATTGGCCACGCAGAGGGAAAAGGCTATTTTGAAGCTTGAGGAGGTTTAGTCGACCTGTTTTGAAGACTGTCTACAGTACCTCTAGTACATCCAGGTTGTTGTTTCACTATGAACATCAATGTCCAAGCTCTACATCATGTTAGTATTCTCTGTTGTTCTAGAATGCGATAAGTTTAGCTCTTTATCCAACCTTGATGGAGTTACTATATATCAGATTGAGGGTTAAGATACATTCCGTGTGTTGGTCAAATACATATACACTTTAACACGCTGACTGAGCAGGTGAATTTTCCAATGATGATAGAAAACTATATTTTTCTGGACCTGTGTTCTTTCGTAGGAGTTTCCATGTTGGAAGCTGTGCTGAAAAGACACCAGGGAGCCACACAACACAACCTAGCCACAGTCAGCAGGATAGAGGTTTCCAGAATAATAATAAGGCTGTCAATATGAGAGACAAATAAAGCAAGTAATGGGTTAATATCAGTCTATTTACAAAACCATAAAGCAAATGGAGCGCATCACAAATAAAACATTTTAAGTGAACAGGGACACAATAGCTAACAGACGTTTCATCATCCCAAGGTCTTTGGTATTCAGCATGCCTTGTTCGCTTGTCACAGCTGCCTCTCCCAATTTACAGCCATATCATTAAAGTTACTGAAGTTTGAATCATATTAGCATCTATTTCTCCCCAAAAATATTTTCTCTAGCCATAGAAGAATAGTACCAAACTTGTTGCCATAACAACTTCCACTAGCTACGTAAGCCGCGTCTCCACACATTAGTTTTAATTGATTGTACACCACTTGTTCTGGTTCCTCTGTGGTGTCCATGGTAACGTTGACGGACGTTTTTTGGAGCAGTGATACTTTAACACGTCTCCCACATATCTCTCTCTATTTCTCTCTCTTTCAGAGCGAGAGCAGCGGCATTTCACTGAAGTTTCAGTGAAAGAAGTGGTGTCCTAAGTCCTATCACATTTTACTGCACAGACATGAAACAAACTCAGGCCTCTGGAACCTCAGTAGATGAGGCATGGGTTTATGTTTATGCCTGGAGCAATATGTTCTGAAAACTGTCTGAAAACTCTAACAGACCGTGCTTTGGTGACCCAGTGACTCCCCTGCTTCCCCCCCCAGGCAGCTGCCTGTCTGCCGCTCAGTCTAAAGCTGCTTTTTAGAATCTAGTGAAATAAGATACTGTAGAGGGGTTGAATTGAAAACAGTGAATCTTTGGCTCAATCTACAGTACTACAACCATGTCAATCTACCAATTGTCAGCTGTCAGTCTCATGAGGAGGTGAATGAGTGATGTGTGTGATGTACAGTATGATGTGTGTGTACATGTGTGTGACGATGATGACAGCGCTGGAGCTGACACACACACACACACACACACACTGTACAAATACACATTCATATTCACAACCCCATCCCCATGCCCTGGCTGATTCTTCTCTCCTCTACTCCAGGTGGAGTGGCATGTAATTACAGATAAGACTCCCAGAATCTCCTCTCCTGTGTCTGGCTCTCCTCTGAGGAGGGCATGGAAAGACTCCTCAAGCTCTGCGTAATGTAACTTGAAACTCTTCATTCTCTCTCTCTCTCAAGATTGTGTAGAATTGAGTTATTTATGTATGACTGCAGTACAGTTCCTCAATAGTCATTCTCAAGACCAGGGACTTTTTGCATGGATGAACTTTCATCCCATCAACAATTCCAATTGAAAACAAGTCAGAGGTTAGCTCACCAGCAGTAGGCTACACTGTGTTTCCAGCAGGGGAAACAGACAGAGCAGGTCCAGGGGACTGGAGACATAGAAGGACATAGGTAACCCTGCCCAGTGTGTCAGTGTATGTGTGTGTGTGTGTGTGTGTGTGTGTGTGTGTGTGTGTGTGTGTGTGTGTGTGTGTGTGTGTGTGTGTGTGTGTGTGTGTGTGTGTGTGTGTGTGTGTGTGTGTGTGTGTGTGTGTGTGTGTGTGTGTGTGTGCATGTGTCAGTGTGAACAGTGACAAGGCTTCAAACAGCTCTACTGTTGGCCATAAGTACACACAAACACCCTTTTCAGTCAGGTAGACTAGAGGATTGGAGAAGAGAGGTGGGTGTTTGTGTAGGTTGTATGACACACCCCTTTTGGATGTACAAATTAATGGCCACCAGTTTTTTTTTAAACAAATGTTCCAACTAAATCTCACCAGGACTAACAGTGATAGGCTGTATGACTCAGCGCAATAGGCAGCGGGAAACCAGGCACTGACACATTGTGACAAAGTGAAAATAGCCACATTTCAATGCTGGGTGCCAAGAATAAAGTGCTCCTCTTTCTCTACTAGAACAGTTAATTGGCAACTTACAATTAATCTGTCCCAGATGACTCAATGCAAACAGACAATACAGTCTGTCACCTCTACCTGAATACAAAAGTGTCGTTAATGATCTGAGGTTTCAAAACAGTAAAGACATCCATCTCTCTCGTTTCACTCAATGTGGATCTGTGTAATCTGAGGGAAATATGTCACATTTTGTGGGCAGTGAGCACATAGCCTGTCTTCTCTTGAGAGCCATGTCTGACGGCGGCCTTTCTCAATAGCAAGGCATGCTCACTGAGTCTGTACATAGTCAAAGCTTTCCTTAATTTTGGGTCAGTCACAGTGGTCAGGTATTCTGCCGCTGTCTTTGCTCTGTTTTTTTGTTAATTCTTTCCAATGTGTCAAGTAATTATCTTTTTGTTTTCTCACCCTCAATTTGGTGTTTGTCCCATTTTGTGAAGTCTTGGTTGGTGAGCGGACCCCAGACCTCACAACCATAAAGGGCAATGGGCTCTATGACTGATTCAAGTATTTTTAGCCAAATCCTAATTGGTATGTTGAAATGTATGTTTCTTTTGATGGCATAGAATGCCCTTCTTGCCTTGTCTCTCAGATCGTTCACAGCTTTGTGGAAGTTACCTGTGGCGCTGATGTTTAGGCCAAGGTATGTATAGTTTTTTGTGTGCTCTAGGGCAACAGTGTCTAGATGGAATTTGTATTTGTGGTCCTGGTGACTGGACCTTTTTTGGAACACCATTATTTTGGTCTTACTGAGATTTACTGTCAGGGCCCAGGTCTGACAGAATCTGTGCATAAGATCTAGGTGCTGCTGTAGGCCCTCCTTGGTTGGTGACAGAAGCACCAGATCATCGGCAAACAGCAGACATTTGACTTCGGATTCTAGCAGGGGGAGGCCGGGTGCTGCCGACTTTTCTAGTGCCCGCGCCAATTCGTTGATATATATGTTGAAGAGGGTGGGGCTTAAGCTGCATCCCTGTCTAACCCCACGACCCTGTGTGAAGAAATGTGTGTGTTTTTTGCCAATTTTAACCACACACTTGTTGTTTGTGTACATGGATTTTATAATGTCGTATGTTTTACCCCCAACACCACTTTCCATCAGTTTGTATAGCAGACCCTCATGCCAGATTGAGTCGAAGGCTTTTTTGAAATCAACAAAGCATGAGAAGACTTTGCCTTTGTTTTGGTTTGTTTGGTTGTCAATTAGGGTGTGCAGGGTGCATTGTTTTCATTGAGGAAATGTACGAGTCTGCTGTTAATAATAATGCAGAGGATTTTCCCAAGGTTACTGTTGACACATATTCCACGGTAGTTATTGGGGTCAAATTTGTCTCCACTTTTGTGGATTGGGGTGATCAGTCCTTGGTTCCAAATATTGGGGAAGATGCCAGAGCTAAGTATGATGTTAAAGAGTTTTAGTATAGCCAATTGGAATTTGTTGTCTGTATATTTGATCATTTTATTGAGGATACCATCAACACCACAGGCCTTTTTGGGTTGGAGGGTTTTTATTTTGTCCTGTAACTCATTCAATGTAATTGGAGAATCCAGTGGGTTCTGGTAGTCTTTAATAGATGATTCTAAGATCTGTATTTGATCATGTATATGTTTTTGCTCTTTATTCTTTGTTATAGAGCCAAAAAGATTGGAGAAGTGGTTTACCCATACATCTCCATTTTGGATAGATAATTCTTCGTGTTGTTGTTTGTTTAGTGTTTTCCAATTTTCCCAGAAGTGGTTAGAGTCTATGGATTCTTCAATTGCATTGAGCTGATTTCTGACATGCTGTTCCTTCTTTTTCTGTAGTGTATTTCTGTATTGTTTTAGTGATTCACCATAGTGAAGGCGTAGACTCAGGTTTTCCGGGTCTCTATGTTTTTGGTTGGACAGGTTTCTCAATTTCTTTCTTAGATTTTTGCATTCTTCATCAAACCATTTGTCATTATTGTTAATTTTCTTCGGTTTTCTATTTGAGATTTTTAGATTTGATAGGGAAGCTGAGAGGTCAAATATACTGTTAAGATTTTCTACTGCCAAGTTTACACCTTCACTATTACAGCGGAACGTTTTACCCAGGAAATTGTCTAAAAGGGATTGAATTTGTTGTTGCCTAATTGTTTTTTGGTAGGTTTCCAAACTGCATTCCTTCCATCTATAGCATTTCTTAGGCACAGATGTGAACTCAATGTTTATTCCACGCACAGATGTGAACTCAATGTTTATTCCACGCTGGTTCAACATAATTACATTGAAATGACATGGAAATAAAGTTGATTCAACCGGTGTGTTCCCAGTGGGTTGAGTTCCCAAGTGGAAGGTTACTAACCAACCAACCAAAGTATTTAATCAAGACTACTATTAGCTGAATAATGTGTCATTGCTGGGTTAGAAGAAAAGCCTGCACCCACTACAGCCCTTCCAGGACATGAGTTTCCCACCCCTGCAGTATTAGGTCCAAGTTTATTTTGTTTGTTTATTTTTCCTAAAACAGACCTATGAATGATGTCACTGCCCAGCTTTGGCGTGTTGTTTTGGTCGGAGCAGCTGTTGCTCAGTGGTGCAGTGTGGTGTGGTGTGACTGTGAGTAGGCCCAGTGTTGTGTACAGAAGTGTAACCAGGTAGGGGGGGTTCCTATCCTCAGGGAGGGGTCCTGTTTAGGTTGTTTACAGGGGAAGGCCACTGCTTGCTTCACATCATTGTTTGCTTTCCCAGCTGTCTAGAGTGAATGGAAAACAAGACTAGAGCGGTCCCTCTCCCCTCCCTCTTACCCTTTCTTCTTCAAAACATCCCTGGAAGAAAAGCAAGTTGGCCTGGTAAAATGACCTCACCTATTGTCCCCAGGCTAACTCTGACAGGCGGTCAAATATTGACACAGAGAATGACGGCTGCCTTCAACTTGCGCTTGTCAACAGCAGGGGAGCTGTGTTTGTTTTCGGTGAAGAACACATGTACAAAGTCACAATATAACCCCAAAATGTTCCATGTTAACGTGACACTTGCCAAAGGTGCTCTTTAGTTTACAAACATCATGGCAATCTAAGTAGTGTATACAGTATATTACTGATAATGTAGCATGTGTATAATGTAGCATATGTACAATGTGTATAACAGTGCAGATTGAGAAGGACTGATTGCTAATCATTGTCATGTGATTTAATTGAGATGATCTTGGATGAGATGTTCTATAATAAAGTCACAGGCTTTTGCTCTTCATGCTTCTCCCATTCTTGGAGTCTTGTTTAAAAAATATATTTGATATACATCCCACTGGGCACACCACATCATTTCAACACGGAGAATTGGGCCGTATTTGGTTGAGATGATCAATTAGATTACATTCTACACCTATACATTCACACACTTACAGAAAAGACAGCCAAAAGTTTGTTGAATTCTCAATGTGTTATAACTATGCTTTCAACCATCTAAAAGTAGAGATATTGTTTTGTTTATACAACAACTTTAACGTGTTGCCACTGTGCTTCCTCAAATAGCCGAACGAAATTACCTGAATTGCAGGTTATTAGAGCAATTGTGAAGGTCTCCACAGACCTGCGAGCTTTGCAGGCTATTTTGAACATGCACGCTTTCTATTACATAAGAAGACGTTTACAGTTACAAGTAACACCAAAATGTGGCCCTGGGTGTTTTACTCATTTTAACATTGAATAAATACTGTTACTTTAGTTTATAAGATAGCCTTCGCTTTAGGTTATTTCCTGTGTTACAAAAGTAATAGTGAATTGTGTTTGGTTGTCTACACAACCAAATATCAACATTAAAGGAGATGTCCTGCTTGGATAGTTCCATTCGTGCCACTGGCTTTGTCCCATCCTTCATTTTTGGTTGAGATGGAAACCTGAATCCAACATATCAATTATTAACTTGTTGATGACCTGGAATTACTGTAAATGTGAAATCAACCAAAGCTTAAAACCCTAGGCCTATATTTATTGTCTATTTTATGATGAATCCTTGGTCAAATTGAAAGAATATTTGTTGATGACTTCTCCTAAAATGCTATATAGACATAAATAGCATCATTGATGAAATAGGATTACATTAATAAAGTATGGTTTCATTTGCTTTGTTAAACCATCCCTTTGGAATTACATTTAAAAATAGCAACAGTGGGAAGTGGAAACTCTCCAACAATCATTCTCACGATAGCACATTGGTTATAGACAGTGACAAATATGAAAGCTAAGACAGGCTGGACTTGGTTAAAGACCTGAATGGGAGATGAAAGGGATAGATAGATCAACTGTCCAGTAGGAGGTCCTGCCGGCCTCTTGCTTTTTCTGATAGTGGTTTCTGATAGTGGTGATAAAGGTTTGTGTTGAAAATTGGTTGACATAACGACATATTTCTGTGGTTGAAATTTCAACCTCAAAACAGTATTTTTTTATGACTTATTGCAAATCCAATGTATTTTACACGTAGATTCCACATCACAATACAATGACAAATTACATTGAAACAATGTTGATTCAACCAGTTTGTGGCCAATGGGATATGACTAGATGCTAGATAACGTGAAAAAATACTAATCAAACAGCAGTTATACAACTGAACACAAGCTCATCCTGTTTCATATAGTGAATATGCGACCTGACCTCAGAGAGAGAAGAGAAGCAGTACTTGGAGAGTCTGTGGGAAGAGGAAGCCTCAGAGTGTACACTTGTACTTTGGGCACTGGGCCAATACTCTGCCACGTTAGCTACAACTTCGTACACATTATTGGTAATTTTATCAACTATTTTAGATTTAATTTTAAACTTAGTCTTGGACAAAATTACCTTTTTGTCGTAGTCCCATTTTAGTCATTTCATGCTTCTTAGTGTTAAGTTATTAAATTGTATCTCTTAGACACAGCTTGGGTCACCTGGCATTGCAACAACTACAACTTTTCACAGGAAGTGAAGTAGTTCAGAGTAATCATTTAGTTAATCCTTGCAGGAAATCAGGAACAGTCCACACCCTCTGTAAGAGCAAGCTTTGCCATATTCCAGAACCATAAGAAGGCCAGTGACACAATTCCATTAATTCCATTACACTGAGGTGACAGATGGATGATCTAGCACGAAGGTTGCTATTCCCTTCAACAACTTCTTATCCTCTTCACTAAGTTTGAGTTCAGTGACTTGGATGAGAAAAGGTGATGAGGGGTGACCTCACAAACCTGTTACCTCACACGTAGTCACCATTTTCTCCTCACAGATGTCCACCAAAGACGACATCACCCTTCTCTTGGCTTCTGCTCTCTCACCTTAGGAAAAAGCCAGTGATGACACATCGGGTTTGGTGAACGTTGGTTGGGTTGCAGTTAGACACACACACACACACACACACACACACACACACACACACACACACACACACACACACACACACACACACACACACACACACACACACACACACACACACACGTGTGAGAACTCCAGAAAGGCAGATGGAGAAAAGAAGAGCAGAGAGTGTCTGAATGTTAAGTTCTACAGATGAAGACTTTATTTCCAAAATGCGATATCCACCAATTTTTAACATTTCTGTTTTTTGATCAGAAATGGGTACATTAGGGTACATTTGTGTCCGTGTAAAATATTAGTGTCCTCAGATTTTTAATTCATAGATTTTTGATGTGTATGAAAATGAGTTTTTTTGCAAAACACAGAACATCCATTGTTTAGCTGGAATGGAATGTTTGTATCCTGTATATTTGATGAATGCACTTATTGTAAGTCGCTCTGGAGAAGAGCATCTGCTAAATGAATAAAAAGTCAAATGTAAATGTTTTACATACAGATCAAAAATTACTGTATATAAATAAAAAAAGATATTGATGACACAAATGTATAATTTATTACAGTTCTTTATAAAAAAAAAATTATTTGTTACATTTTCTTGTTACATTTTTGTCTAAAACCTAGCAGTACTACTTATTTCTCTGAGAGTAAGGCGTATATATAGCATTTTGCAAAAATGCCGTCTCTCTGAAATGAAACCATCATGTGATAGATTATAAACAAATACATGTCTGTCATTGAACAACCCCATGCCTCTTTTATTCCTTTAAGCAATTGAAGCTAATTTACCAACATTTTGGAAAATGTTTACATAGCTTTTTGGAATTAAACTCTTTAAATATTGATAGGTATCATATTATGGTGTCATGGCAGCTTTATGTCATTTTCTTACAAACATGCAACCTGCATCTTGGAGATGAATCGGCTGAAACATGATGAACATATTGTAATGACCTTAAACCAATACCTAGCAACCTCGGCAAGGGGTCTCTTAGTGTAACGACTAAGGTGTTGGTTCTACAGTCGCTGCTTCAAAAGGACACTTGTACGATCACTATAAAAAAAAATATTAAAAAATTGCTCATCCAGGGGCGTCAATTGGGTATGGCAGAGTATAGCAGTCGCCATACCCTACCTCAACACCCACAATTTAAAATAGGCTACTAAAATCATTCCAATCGCAATCAAAGGCAAATGCAGCGGTATTAGGTGCTGGCTTTAGGACCATGCGGATGGCTCAGAGAAGGGCGGGAAGGCTGTTTGCCAGCTGGCTGGGTTTTAGGACTGTATGAACAGTGCATTGATGCAGCTCTGCAGTGAAAAGTGCACATTTCTCTCAAAACAGTGCAGAAGTGGAAGATGGCTGTAGATGGCTTATGGTGAGGTAACTGCTGTTTGACTTGACATGAAACTAAACTAGAGTTTTTTTTTCCGGTGCTGAGCTAGTGCCTAGCAGCTAATTGCTGTATGACATGTGTTTGTCCTAGAATGTTATGTCCCCTATCAACTGAGGTGAATGAAGTTACAGCAGCCAAGGTGATAATGGCTGGAGTCAATTATTTATTTTTTGCTGTTTTTAAATTGAATTTGAGTTTTTCCATGATGCAGAAATGCAGTAAATGAGCTTCAACTTTAAAACAATCCTCCTCCAGTCACTTTGCCATGCCCTATGTTTAGCTGAATGACGCCCCTATGCTCATTATCTAAAAATAATGATTTATCTCCCTTTGGAGGTTCTGCCATGGTGTTAAATGCCCTGGTGGGAAGGCTTTCCTCAGGAGAAGCCGGAGGGGAGTTTCACCCACCTGGACAATCGCTGGGTTCCGATGATTCAACTGTTTAACAAGCTCTCCAGCAAACCGTCCTCCGCCCCTCCACCCTTCCACCCAAGCCAACAGGCCTGCAGTCTATCTCGCAGTCCTCCTCCAGCTTTTAGTCATAGCTGCCGCTTTTCATAGCTGCCGCTTTTGACTGTGAAATAAATAATTCTCTCTACTATTATTCTGACATTTCATATTCTTAAAATAAAGTGGGGATAATAACTGACCTAAGACAGGGAATTTGTACTAAGATTAAATGTCAGGAATTGTGAAACTGAGTTTAATGTATTTGGCTAAGGTGTATGTAAACTTCTGACTTGAACTGTATATACTTTTTCTATGGTATCTCATTCACTTAATATTGTTTACATATCTTGCATTACTCATCTCATATGTATATACTGTTTTCTATACTATTCTACTGTATCTTAGTCCGTTCCGCTCTGACATCGCTCGTCCATATGTATATATTCTTAATTCATTCCTACTTAGATTTGTGTGTATATGTTGTGTAATTTGTTAGATATTACTGCACTGTCGGAGCTAGAAGCACAAGCATTTCGCGACACCCGCAATAACATCTGCTAATCACGTGTACAGTTGATGCCGGACATTTACATACACCTTAGCCAAGTACATTTAAACCCAGTTTTCACAATTCCTGACATTTAATCCGAGTGAAAACTCCCTATCTTAGGTCAGTTAGGATCACCACTTTATTTTAAGAATGTGAAATGTCAGAATACTAGTAGAGATAATTATTTATTTCAGCTTCCATTTCTTTCATCACATTCCCAGTGTGTCAGAAGTTTACATACACTCAATTAGTAATTGGAAGCATTGCCTTTAAATTGTTGAACTTGGGTCAAACATTTCAGGTAACCCTCCACAAGCTTCCCACAATAAGTTAGGTGAATTTTGGCCCATTCCTCCTGACAGAGCTGGTGTAACTGAATCAGGTTTGTAGGCCTCCTTGCTCGCAAACGCTTTTTCAGTTCTGCCCACAAATGTTCTGTAGGATTGAGGTCAGGGCTTTGTGATGTTCACTCTAATACCTTGACTTTGTTGTCCTTAAGCCATTTTGCCACAACTTTAGAAGTATGCTTGGGGTCATTGTCCATTTGGAAGACGCATTTGCAACCAAGCTTTAACTTCCTGACTGATGTCTTGAGCTGTTGCTTCAATATATCCACATAATGTTTTGGAGCAGTAGCTTCTTCCTTGCTGAGCAGCCTTTCAGGTTATGTCGATATAGGACTTGTTTTACTGTGGATATAGATACTTTTGTACCTTCTTCCTCCAGCATCTTCACAAGGTCCTTTGCTGTTGTTCTGGGATTGATTTGTACTTTTCACACCAAAGTACGTTCATCTCTTAGAGACAGAACGCGTCTCCTTCCTGAGCGGTATGATGGCTGCGTGGTCCCATGGTGTTTATACTTGCGTGCTATTGATTGTACAGATGAACGTGGTACCTTCACGCAATCTTTTTTCTGAGGTCTTGGCTGATTTCTTTTGATTTTCCCATGATGTCAAGCAAAGAGGCATTGAGTTTGAAGGCAGGCCTTGAGTTTGAAGGCAGGCCTTGAAATACATCCACAGGTACACCTCCAATTGACTCAAATGATGTCAATTAGCCTATCAGAAGCTTCTAAAGCCATGAAATCATTTTCTGGAATTTTCCGAGCTGTTTAAAAGCACAGTCAACTTAGTGCATGTAAACGTCTGACCCACTGGAATTGTGATACAGTGAATTATAAGTGAAATAATCTGTCTGTAAACATTTGTTGGAAAAATGACGTGTCATGCACAAAGTAGATGTCCTATCCGACTTGTCAAAACTATAGTTTGTTAACAAGAAATTTGTGGAGTGGTTGAAAAACAAGTTTTAATGACTCCAACCTAAGTGTATGTAAACTTCCGACTTCAGCTGTATGTGACCAATACAATTTGATTTGATTTAAAAAGAGAATCGTCTATTCTGTGCATTCCCCTCCTATAGTTCGGCATACTTTGTGAACACCTTGTTTGTGCCATAAGTTCTAAGACAATTGTCTTCTAATTGGACTGCATTTGAATGTTATTGTCATGAAATGTTTTAAGCTAACATCGAGAACAGTTGATCATATTCTGTGACACTAGCTCCAACTGGGCTGTCGGGTTCCTATTCTGTGTACCACACACCTCTGGACATCCCTGTTGAACTTGAATGCGGGGGTGTTAGGGTTTGGGACGGGAGGAACCATCTGCAGGGAGGGGAATGATGGCATCCTTCCCTTCAAGAGGCCAGGAAGCAGAGTAAAGGAGGCAAACAGGAAGTGAACTCCTCCGATGTTAAACTGAAGGGATCTGGCGAGGAAGTCAACCTGTACCAGTTTTATGTATTTGTGAGAGATTTAAAGGTGTCTTCTGGGTGAAGGAGTATCAGAGAGAGATGCTGTTTGGTCCGGTGTCAGTGTATGTAGGATGTCCTGTTATCTGGTCCTATATTTTGTGTTTGGTGTAAGAATGTGTCTATATATATTGTGTTGTTGATGGGAGACCAAACAAAGAAGACAATGAAATAAGTCTAAGCTCACAAACAGAGCAGTGTGTCTTAGTCATGACACCCCTCTTCTACTTTTTTTTTATAGCTTTATTATTGTTTTGATATTTAATCAGAAGTAATAAGTGGTTCACATGGCAACATGATGTTTTTCCCTCCATGCTCTATTTTAACCGGGTGACTATGTTTGGACAGCTTTTGGAAAACGCAGTCTGGGCTATGGTGACACAGGAAGTGGGTGATAAGTAGAGCGCGGGCAATAACTACATCCCAAATGGCACACTATTTTCTTTACTCTGCACTATTTTAGACCAGGGCCCATATGGCTCTGTACAAAAGTAGAGCACTATATAAGGAATAGGGTGCCATTTGGAACACAAAGTTCCATCTCAGAACTACACATCTACCATCTGCCCTGTAAAAGCTGCCTGTGTCCCATTAAATAATCACACTGCTATAAAAGGTACAGTATGGGTGAATAGTGGTAGGGGCTACCGGTTTTTACAGCAACTGTATGATTGAGTGTTGCACTCATCCATAAAGGATGGAATAGTTTCATTGCACAGAAATGCATTTTGACCATGTGACCAATAATCGATTTTACCAATGGCGCTTGCAATGAATTGTACCTACAAAGCTCCATCCCACTGAGAACAGACAGTCAGTTCAACGTCTAGTTTTGATTTACATTTGGTTGAATGTCACCATGTCATTGGATTTAGGTGAAAATGTTGGTGAAAAAAAGACTACATGAGTTTTTTGCGGTTGAAATCATGTGAAAACAACGTTGATTCAACCAGTTTTTGCCCAGTGGGAAGAAAAGCTTTGGTCTAGGATAACGGACTATGGCACCAATCTATACTGCCCAGTTTCCAATTGTGGGATGAATACATTTTATTACATTGAATTGAGCTAAAAACAACTGTCCTCCAGCACTGGCAAAGGTGCACGTGTTAGAATAGCTATCACCATGCTGCTGTGCTGTTCAATATGGGTCCTAGCGGTTGGCTCTACTGCAGCCAAGCAGAAAGGTTATCACTTACTGCACTGAAACAATAAACAGTCAAGTCAGATACAGCAGGCCTACAACATGTAGATTCATGTCTTATCTTCCACCTGATGACAGCATAGCGCCAGAATACACTTTATCACTCTAGCATGTTTAAATCAGGCAGACATCTGGGCATCAGTTTCTATGTAATGACCCAGCCACTAAGAGCTTTCCCATGCATAGACGTAGCCAGAGATAAATAGGCGATAAACTCTAATATCTTTGACTGGCCAGCTAAGCATGAGCGTCCATCCTTTTTACTGTATCAGCATTGGCTATTGTTATTGTATGTCCAGCCAGGAGTAGCACTTATATCAGACCACTGTTCTCCTCATTCCTTTATCACCCAGGTTTCTCCCGCAGCAATGGAGAGGAAACCTCAGGTCAGTAACTGACACAGAGAGCATGGGAATAGAGACCACTTGTCAAGCCTGACCGTAGAGAGCTTTTTATGTCTCTAATTTTGGGTTGGTCAGGGTGTGATTTGGATGGGCATTCTATGTTCTTTTTCTATGTGTTTGTATTTCTTTGTTTTGGCCGGGTATGGTTCTCAATCAGGGACAGCTGTCGATCGTTGTCTCTGATTGAGAACCATACTTAGGTAGCTTTTCCCCACAGGGTTTTTGTGGGTAGTTGTTTTCTGTTTTGTGTCTTTCTGCACCAGACAGAACTGTTTCGGTTTTCGTTCAATCTCTTTGTTATTTTTGTTAATCAGTGTTCAGTTCAAATAATGAAGAGGAACACGTACCATGCTGCACCTTGGTCCTCCACTCCTTCCAACAGCCGTTACACCACTGGTTGCTAACACGTGAACATGTAGATGATAGATTTTGTGTGGTGTATAATACTGTGCATTTCCTGTCAAATAAATGGCTGTTGATATTTGGGACACATATTCATTGACAGTGAACTTGATGCAGTGATCATATTGTAGCAGTTGTATTGGAATAACTATATTCGTCATACCACCACACTACAGTGCGTAGGCTGCAGTATGGTACCGTTTAGCCAGCGTCTATGAGCAATAGATCATCAGGTGTCCATCATCGTGTCTGTCATAAAGACAGTAAATCATTGATACGGCCACATGGAATTTGTGGAGAGGTTTTCTTCTGCAATGCCTTTACGGTACTGTTGGTATATGATGTTGATAAAACCTTATACTTATCTTTTGTGTGTGTGTGTTCATTTTGTATTTGGATCAATCCCACCAATGTGCTCTAGAGCATTTCGTATTATTCTGTACGTAAATTATATGTTACGTTGTCACGACTCCCACAGAAGGTGGCTCCCCTGCCTGTTCAGGCGGTGCTTGGCGGTCGTCATCGCCGGTCTACTAGCCCAGAGCGGAGGCTCTGTTTACCCATGTCTTCCGGCACTACGGGGTGCCTGAGGACATCGTTTCTGATCGTGGTCCCCAGTTCACGTCCAGAGTTTGGAGGGTGTTCATGGAACGGCTGGGGGTCTCGGTCAGCCTGACCTCGGGTTTCCACCCCGAGAGTAATGGGCAGGTGGAGAGAGTAAACCAGGATGTGGGTAGGTTTCTGCGGTCGTATTGCCGGAACCAGCCTGGTGAGTGGGCGAGGTACATCCCATGGGCAGAACTCGCTCAGAACTCCCTTCGTCACTCCTCTACTAACATGTCTCCGTTCCAGTGCGTGTCGGGCTACCAAACAGCCTCTCTACCAGTGTTTCTTGATTCCTGGTCTATTTAAGCCTGTTAGGCCCGCTTAGGTTTGTGCGGGATTATTTGTGTTCTCTGTCGGTTGTGGGTGTGTTTTCATTGTTCTCCAGATTGTTTGCCCTGTGTTTGGGCTGGTCAGTGTTTATGCGCCCTGTGTTTGGTGTGACCGTTTTGTGCCTGAGAAATAAATCTACAAATCACTGACTCCTACCCACCACTCCTAGTAACCCGTTACGTTTCGTATGGTATGTACTAATTTGTGGATGTCCATCACCCATTTCGTATGATATGTTACGAATTTACAAAACATACAATATGTAAAAAAATTGAAAAATGTATGATGTGTTACGAATTCTAGCTAGGTGGCTATGGTTAGCTAGCTGGCTAACGTTAGCTAGGCTAGGGGTTAGGGTTAAGGTTATGTTTAGGAGTCAGGTTAAAGGGTTAATGTTAGAGTTAGGGTTAGGGGAAGGGTTAGCCAACACGCTAAGTAGTTGTAAAGTAGCTAAAAAGTTGTAAGTAGTTAAAAAGTTGCTAATTAGCTAAAGTTGTCCGTGATGAGATTCAAACTTTTAACCTTTGGGTTGATAGACGTTCGTGTTATATGTCCACCCACCCTACTTTTGTTTTTGGCTTAGTATCCATCTGTCTTATGTAACCATACCAAACGTAACATATCATACGAATTTGAGAGTCACGGATTTAACTTTACTATGTTAGTCTATGAGACCAGGCTGATTCCACAGGCATTCTGGTACTCTAGTATATCCCTGTCATGGTGTTTTTCTTCTTCCAGGACTCTCCATGCAGACGGTGTCATGCTTTAGCAATCATGTTTCCTTGTGCTATCAGGAAGGTGTTTCTGCAGAGGTAAGCAGACTTGCTTCTGACTGCATCTCACCGCCCCTGGAGGTCAAAACTAGAACAGAGGGGGACATCCTGAGCTCAAGGAGAGTGTGAGTGTGTGAGTGTGTGAGTGAGTGTGTGTGTGTGTGTATGTATGTGTGTTTGTGTGTGTGTGTGTGGGAACAGCTGCGACAGGACTTCCTGTCCTGAAAAGGAAACAAGATGGCGAAGGACGGATCGTTCAGAACAATGCTGTGAAAGTCAGTTGCCACCCAGGTCACGGTGGGAGGGCCTTGTGAATCAGAGGGGAGAGACCTGGACTGAGCACGTCCCAGGCTCTCCATTAGAATGATATAGTGAAATATTGTTACCCCAAAGGCTTTACAGTATGTCCATCATTTTGACAGCATGGTGTGAACCAGTATACTGTGACATTTAATCCCAGTGGCATTTGGTCTGGTCTAGTCTGGTTTGATATAATTTCATTGGATTTTTTGAAAACACATACAAAAAAAAAGATCTTAAATCCATTATACAAATATGTTGTTTTCACTATGGTCCTCCTACATTGCAGGCTTTTTGACAGTATGATGGAGGCTTCATCTTCTTTTGTAAACTGATCTGGGTCTGGCTTTGATGTTTAAATCATAGTGGATTTTGTTAGTTTGATTCTTACCATTTCCATGAGATATCTATTCTATAATTGACTTTAACCTTATTTTTAATTACAGTTCCAGAAGTAACAGACTTGTGACATCCTCTGTCAAGGTTTCCATGTCATTCTGCCAAAAAATATTTTGTCATGAGCATTCTCACGTTTCAAAACCCCATTCATTGATTAGAATAGCAAGGAGGATGCAAACGGACACAACAACTTCCTTGTTTTTAGGATGTCACACAGGCCCTATATTTAGCCTGACAGACCTACAATAGGCTAGGAATGGCTGTATTCTCCTCGTGACATGCAAACTTGGGAAAGTGTCTTGCAGAGTGACTACTGGGGTAAAGAGGAGACATGAGAGAGAACCTTACACACGTACACTCAAGGTTTCACAAATACACACAGACACAGTATACACAAACATACATTTGAAGCTGGAAGTTTACATACACTTAGTTTGGAGTAATTAAAACTCGTTTTTCAACCACTCCAAACATTTCTTGTAAACAAACTATAGTTTTGGCAAGTCGGTTAGGATATCTACTTAATGACCATTGTTATGTTCGGATGAAAAAAAGGGGGAGGCTTGCAAGCCAAAGAACACCATCCCAACCGTGAAGCACGGAGGTGGCAGCATCATGTTGTGATTGTGCTTTGCTGTAGGAGGGACTGGAACACTTCACAAAATAGATGGCATCATGAGGGAAGAAAATAATGTTGATATATTGAAGCAACATCTCAAGACATCAGTCAGGAAGTTAAAGCTTGGTCGCAAGTGGGTCTTCCAAATGGACAATGACACCAAGCATTCTTCCAAAGTTGTGGCAAAATGTCTTAAGGACAACAAAGTCAAGGTATTGGGGTGGCCACAAAGCTCTGACCTCAATCCCATAGAGCATTAGTGGGCAGAACTGAAAAAGTGTGTGCGAGCAAGGAGGCCTACAAACCTGACTCAGTTACACCAGCTCTGTCAGGAGGAATGGGTTAAAATTCACCTGACTTATTGTGGGAAGCTTGTGGAAGGCTACTCGAAACGTTTGACCCAAGTTCAACAATTTAAAGGCAATGCTACCAAATAGTAATTGAATGTATGTAAACTTCTGACCCACTGGGAATGTGATGAAAGAAATAAAAGCTGAAATAAATCATTCTCTCTACTATTACTCTGACATTTCACAATCTTAAAATAAAGTGGTTATCCTAACTGACCTAAAACAGGGAATATTTAGTAGGATTAAATGTCTGAGTTTAAACTGAGTTTAAATGTACTTGGCTAAGGTGAATCTGAAAACTTCCGACTTCAACTGTATACATGAGGTCTGCTTTTCTTACTAAGACTTCATAATGGTATAGATCTAGATCTAGAAAACTGACATTGAACTAGAACAATGATATAGAATTAGAACACTGATATAGAATTAGAACACCGATATAGAATTAGAACACCGATATAGAATAGAACACCGATATAGAATTAGAACACTGATATAGAACTAGAACAATGATCTCAGACACTGATACAGAATTCTGTGCAAGGCTTCCTGTGCCGTAGCAGAGGCTAAAGGAGGGATGAAGGAGGAAAGGAAACTCAGCCAAGGGAAATACTATATGTACCATAACGTAAGCCTATTCCTCCTATCCTTTTCCAATTCCAAACAAACAACTCACCCTCCTTAAAAAGGCCTGTAGTTGTGAGGTAGAGGGGCCACAATGGAAACACAATGGGTGGGATGTATCAAATCTACTAAGAGCAGGGTTGCATGTACCAGGCAGCATTTGATTGGTGTTCCTCTCCATCACCACCTCAGGCTGGTTCCATCATCAAAAGCAAACAGGGGTGGAGTCTCCGGATACGTCCCAAATTGCAATATTTTCAGAGAGCTCTGATGGAAAGTAGTGCACTATATAAGAATAGGGTTGATTTGTTGTGCTTTCCAAAAATAAAATTTCAGTACATTTTACATAAAATAGACACTGACAAACTAGCTCAATCATCTATCCATCAAACAAAAAAATCACACTACTGAAAATGAAAAATAGATTTTTGTTTTTTTGTTTTTGATTTTCATGGCAAAATGGAGAAGGGCCAATCAAGACAGAAACAAAAAGTGCCACGGCTCATCATTACTTTACAATGTAATAATTATCATGTACAGCAGGGATGGGCAACTTTGATGCGGGTGGGGGGCACAAAAAAATCTGAACTCATCATGAGGGGCCGCAGTTGCTCGCGGGTCTGCGTACCCACATCCATACATATTCTGCCGAGGTCAATTCAGAAGCTGCTCACGTAACACACTCTCCTCTCACTCTGTTAGAATTTCAGCTCCCCAAAGTGAGTTTGAAAGGAGCAGAGGAGCTAAAAAGTAATTAATCATTTTCATTTTTTCCTACATTTAAATCTGATACCTGCTCACAAAACAGAGCCTCCCCAGCAGACACCGCTGTGTGTGATAATGGAAAGAGACAGACTAACAGTTGGAGATTCATTCATAACAGAGGCCCCAGGGATGAAAATCCCAGAATGAGAAGGACCCTTATCGTGTCTCACAGGTGTCTCTGAGTTTTACTGAACATACACCTGGCTGTGTGTTCCTGAGAGCTCTGCTTACGTAACTGCCTCCTATCCAGCTCCTCTCCCAGCAAGACAGATGAGAGCTATGCCCTGCAGGGAAACAGGCTGATTGGGTCAATCAAGTGTGATTTTGAGAATTACTGTGATGATAATGACAATATAGTCTCCTGGTCTTTAAAAACACCTGGTGGGGGAAATGCTCTTGCTTGTCAAGGGGGACTGCGATGAACAATCAGGTACCGTGTAGTTAGTATGGCAATGGTGGTCCACACAGTTAAAAGGAAAGCTAATCTTTTGGTCGAATCTTCCGTAAATGCACTAGGCCTACTCGATCTATCCCTGAACTCAATGTATTTTCAGACAAACTGCTAAACTAATGTAGATACAGTATCTCCATTGGATTTAAAATAAACTAACAAACAAAATGTGCCAGTTAAATAGATGTTTAATTTAACTAGACAAGTCAGTTAAGAACAAATTCTTATTTACAATGACGGCCTACCCCGGCCAAACCCAGATGACGCTGGGCCAATGGTGTGCCGCCCTATGGGACTCCCAGTCACGGCCGGTTGTGATACAGCCTAGAATCGAACCAGGGTCTGTAGTGACACCTCTAGCACTGAGATGCAGTGCCTTAAACCACTGCGCCACTCATGATGTTTGTCCATATGTGTGATTTCAAATGTGTCTATTAAGAGATTATGATTAATGATAGCAGCAAAGGGGTCTTGTCTTTAAAGCAATATCTGATGGTCATCAAGATGCCGTATCACTGAGCTAAAATATAGCGTTCCTTCACTGCACGTCTAATTAGATGCTTTGTCATGCTTACAGGGTGCTAACGGCACGTCATGCTTAATCCAACCTGTCCTGTGATGGATTGACATCCCGCAAACAGAGGTGCTCTGATGAAAATGAAAAATGATTTGCATCTGTCAGCAGACTGTTCCTGTTGAACAGGCTTATTATCGGTTCAATTAAAATTATTTATTTATCTTTCACTCTCTCTCTCTTCCTCTCTCACCCCCTCTCTCCTCATTCCTTAATCTCTCTCCCCTCCCTCTTTCTGTCTGGCACAGAAGCGTATTCTTCTTCATTAAAGCCTGTCTGAGGTTCTGGGAGAGTAATGCAATACTAATAGGAAGACAGCAGTGTCCTCTCTCTCCCTGTGAAGGATCCCATCAGGAGGCAACCCAGCAAACATGCCCACATTGGCATAATGTGGGCCCAATACAGGTTAAAACATTAGACCCATGTAGGCTTCCCACATTGGGATGATGCGCCTTTGCTCAGTGGTGACACGTTGGTCCCAAGGTAGGTGGCCCCAAGGGCAGCCTTCACTTTGCATGAAATAAGCCCACCCTTTTGGATCAGCTGTCGCTATGATATAGAAGGTATTCACACCCCTTTTCAATTTTTTTGTGTTAAAGCCTGAATTTAAAACAGATTAAATTGAAATGTTCTGTCACTGGCCTACACACAACGCCCCATAATGTCAAAGTGGAATTATGTTTTTCAACATTTTTACAGATGAATAAAAAATGAAAAGATGAAATGTCTTGAGTCAATACGTTTTCAACCCCTTTGTTATGGAAAGCCTAAGTAAGTTCAGGTGTAAAAATGTACTTAACAAGTCACATAATAAGTTGCGTGGACTCACTCTGTGAGCAATAATAGTGTTTAACATGATTCTTGAATGACTACCTCATCTCTGTACCCCACACATACAATTATCTGTAAGGTCCCTGAGTCAAGTACTGAATTTCAAACACATATTCAACTACAAAGACCAGGGAGGTTTTCCAATGCCTCGCAAAGAAGGGCACTTATCGGTAGATGGCAACAACAACAAAAATATCCCTTTGAGCATGGTGAAGTAATTAATTACATTTTAGATGGTGTATCAATACAGCCAGTCACTACAATGATACCGGCGTCCATCCTAACTCAGTTGCCGGAGAGGAAGGAAACTTCACTTTGATTTCACTTTGAAGCCAATGGTGACTTAAAACAGTTACAGAGTTCAATGGCTGTGATGGGAGAAAACTGAGGATGGATCAACGACAGTAGTTACTCCACAATAGTAACCTAGATTTTCAAGCATAGTGGTGGCTGCATCATGTTATGGGTACGCTTGTCATCAACAAGGACTAGAAAGTGTTTTAGAATAGAAAATAAATGGAATAGAGCTAAGCAAACGCAAAATCATAGAGGAAAACCTGGTGTTCAGTCTGCTTTCCAACAGACACTGGGATACAAATTCACCTGTCAGCAGCACAATAACCTAAAACACAAGGCCAAATATACACCGGAGTTGCTTACCAAGATAACATTATTTGTTCCCGAGTGGCCTTGTTACAGTTTCCCTTAAATAGGCTTAAACAAGACTTGAAAATGGCTGTCAAGTTGATCAAAAACTTGACAACTTCCAGGTGTGCATATCTCTTAGGTACTTACCCAGAGAGACTCACAGCTGTAATCACTGCCAAATGTGATTCTAAAATGTATTGACTCAAGGTGTGAATAATTATGGAAATTAGATATTTCTGTGTTTCATTTTCAATATATTTGCTAACATGTCCAAAAACATGTTTTCACGTTGAAAAAAAATTATTTAATCCATTTTGAATTCAGGCTGTAACACAACAACATTTGGTGAAGGAGTATGAATACTTTCTGAAGGCACTGTACTTACACTGACTATACTTAACATTATGAACACCAGGTGAACCCTATGATCCCTTATTGATGTCTGTCACGATCGTTATAATAAGTGGACCAAAGTGCAGTGTGATATGGGTTCCACATCTTTTTATTTCTAAGTGAATCTCATAGCAAAACCAAAACAATAAATCTCAAAACAAAACAGGCAACTATCCATAGACAAGATCCCAAAAAACACAAAGGGGAAATGGCTGCCTAAATATGATCCCCAATCAGAGACAACGATAAACAGTTGCCTCTGATTGGGAACCATACCAGGCCAACATAGAAATATAATGACCTAGATGACCCACCCTAGTTACACCCCGACCTAACCAACATAGAGAATAAAAGCTCTCTATGGTCAGGACGTGACAATGTCACTTGTTAAATCCACTTCAATCAGTGTAGATGAATGGGAGGAGATAGGTTAAAGAAGGATTTTTAAGTCTCGAGACAATTGAGACATGGATTGTGTATGTGTGCCATTCAGAGGGTGAAGAGGGCTCACCGATTTGTGTCAAGAACTACAACGCTGCCGGTTTTTCGTGCTCAACAGTTTCCCGTGTCTATCAAGAATGGTCCATCACCCGAAGAACATTCAGCCAACTTGACACAACTGTGGGAAGCATTTGAGTCTTTTTACAGACTTCATCATTGGCAGTGTGCAATTTACAAAAACATTTTAAATTACACAACAGAACACTTCACTCTTGGTTGAGATGGATACGTGAATCCAACATTTAAATCATGAATTTGTATCTAAATGACTAAAATGTAAATGTTCTTGGCTGATAAAGCCGGTGTATTCATTCTCCTGGCTAATTATTGTTCAATGGCCGAGGGGGTGCCTTGTAACCTTATCCAGTTTGGATAGAAAGCTTCGTATTTGTAGATAACTGAAGAAGTCTAACCTTGGTATATTAAACTCATAGCTCAGTTTTTCAAATTATTTTAGAGTACCCTTTTCAAGTAATTGATGGACATATTGAAGTTTTAAGTGTGTCTAGTTTCTAAAACGTGTGTCTAATCGTAGTGTTTTAAAACCCTTAATTTTTCCCTCAGGGATAGAGGGGCCGAAGTACATTCTGACTATTTCCAGCCATCTCCTACCTACCTACAGCTTCAGACATCCATACTATCATGGCCCTAAGTAGGGTTGCAAACCAGTAACTTCTAATACGAGTGGGACGGTGTGGCTTTGTGACAATGAGAAGTCGCTCTGATTTGACAGCTCTAACCCCACCAGCTTTGCAGGTGTCGGCTATCCCCGGTTAACACTTGATCTGATAAGGACTTTGTTGTGCTTTTAAATGGTTGAAAGAGCAGTGATAACACATATAGATGACAACTAAACCAAACATCTGACAATGTTTTTTCATTTGAATTTGGTTGCCCTTTGAGATGGTTCCAGTGATGACACATTGAGAATTCAACAAACTTCTGACGGTCTTTTTGAGTGGGTGAATAAAGGTTGAAATCTCATTGATCAACACCTCAAACAAATATTACCCACATTTCCACATGACATGACATGGTGTACCCACTGGGATGTCCTGTTTTATTATTTTAATTGGGGGGGGGGGGGGGTCGCATACGTTCTAAACCATTAGCTGCATTTCATTTGTCCAACGTCACTTCGGCCCTGACATTCACTACCTGGCTTTTTCCAGGCAGCAGTCATTTGGCTCATGAAGAATTAGTTTATCTTGGAGTTTCCGTGTCCCACCATTCCAAATATGGCCTAAATGGGTGGCTTCCAGTGCAAGCCCTCCAAGCCGCTTCCCCAGGCCGTGGAGGACTTTGTCCAGAGCTCCGGGGACCATGGGGTCATCCTCATGTCCCTGGAGACCTTGGTAGGACAGCTACCTGAGGACAACGCTGAGGAAATCGCCGCTGCCTTTGCCCAACTGCCTCAGAAGGTCATCTGGAGGCACACTGGGAAGACACCCGCCTCCCTGGGCATCAGCACCTTACTGGTGGACTGGTGACTTCCTGGGACAACCCAAGACCCGGGCCTCCATTGGCCACGGCGGCAACCAACGGAGTCCAGGAGGCCATCTACCAAGGTGTCCCCATAGTTGGCCTCCCGTTTATCTTCGATCGGCCTGATAACCTCAACAGGAGGAGGGCTAAGGGAGTGGCTAAGGGAGTGGCTAAGATAGTGGACATCTCCACCGTAGACAGAGATGTCTCCCTGGAGATGTTGAAGACTGTCCTCTATAAGCCGTCCTACAGGGAGAACATGCAAAGGCAGTCCAGGCTACACAAAGACCAGCCTAGGGGACCCTACTCTTTGTTTTGCAGTACTTTAGGTCTTGGGGAAGGTGACCTCACTGTGAGACACTAAGCTAGCGTCGATTAGCGGTCATCTGCTACACTTTCCCATTAGAGCTACAGGCCTAAGTGGCTGCTGTGCCAGCCTGTTGTTCAGTGCCAGTGAATTTCAGTCAACATGGTCAGGGCTCTCCACCAGCCCCCACACTCTCTAAGTGCATCGGTAGGACATCAGAGATTTCATCCTCGAAATGCCATTACACAATGTTTACTGAATAGGTCCTGAATCAAGCCCACACTAGGCTACCATTATGAACCCAGAGGAAAGGATTGCATTACTCAACGCTTTTTCCAATATTGTTGGTGAAAACACCATACAGTATTAAACACAGAGAATGTCTCAAGGACAAGGCCTTGAGGATTGCTGGGTGAATACAAATTGCCATCATCGGCAGGACGTTATGGAAAGGGAAGAGTTCAGAGTAGAATCCTCGTGAAGGCTGGCAGACTAGAGTTTACTCCTTGCTTTATTTAAAGGTGGACTCAGCGATTTGATGTAGATGCAGAAAGTAAACAGCATAGTGGGTCAAAACTGGGTGATTGTATTGTTCGATTTAGCAGCATGGCAGAAATGTCATACATAATTCACATTGAGTACAACTGCCACTGCCACACAAATAATATACATGTCTGTGTTGTTGTTGATCTGTCTAGCTCATGGTGCCCCTTTAAAGATAATACAGTCAGAGAGGGAGTTCCAGACAAACACAGACATACACCACATTGCTCTTTCAGCATTTTTCATAATTGAATAATAAGGATGAAGCAATTTCTTTGTTTCCATTAAAACAATCACTTTCTCTTTTATAATGGTGATCATGATGAAGCAGCTTCCCAGTAAACATCACCCCATGTGGGTATTTGGTGGGCAGGGTTTGCAGGGCCTGGCCCACACAAAGCCACCACCACGCAAACACGTATTGGCCGAGCACAGGCTAGCCCACAGCAAGCCAACACTAGCTCGTCACGGGCTAGCATACACCAGCCCAACACAGGCTATCCCACATAATGTAGAGGGGGAAGAGGGGGAAGAGGCACTGTCCCGCATCACGACTGTGCGGTGTGTGTGCACCACGTTAGGTCCTTAGAGATGCAAAAGCCCTGTTGATATTCTCCTATAGTCCACGATCAGCTCCTTGGTCTTACTGATGTTGAGGGAGAGGTTGTTGTCATGACAACACACTGCTATGTCTCTGACCTCTTCCCTGTAGGCTGACTCATCACTTTTAGTGATCAGGCCTACCACCGTCGTGTGTTGGTGTTGGAGTCATACGTGGCCACGTAGTCATGGGTGAACAAGGAGTACAGGGGGGGACTAAGCACACACCCCTGAGGGGTCCCCCTCAGGAAGTCCAGGATCCAGTTGCAAAGGGAGGGTGTTCAGTTCCAGGGTCCCTAGCTTGGTGATGAGCTTGGAAGGGACTATGGTGTTGAACGCTGAGCTGTACATGAACAGCATTCTCACATAGTTATTTCCCCTCTTGTCCAGGTGGGAGAGGGCCATGTGAAGTGCAATTGAGTTTGCATCATCTGTAGATCTGTAGGGGCGGTATGCGAATTGGAGTGGGTCTAGTGTGTCTGGGATGATGGTGTTGATGTGTGTCATGACCATCCTTTCAAAGCACTTTATAATTACAGATCTGAGATCTGCAGTGTCATTTAGGCAGTTACCTTGGAGCTCTTGGGACCAGGGACAATGGTAGTCAGCTTGAAATATGTAGGGATTTGTCATGTGAGCCCCCACTCTGGCCTCTAGGTCACCAGACTGCTCGTTATGGCGCACACCTGTCACCATCGTTACACGCACCTCCGCGTCATCAGACTCAGCTGGACTCCATAACTTCCCTGATTACTTTCCCTATATATGTCACTCCCTTTGGGCATTATTGTTTCTGTTTATTGTCTCTGTGCCGTTAGTGTTTCTTGTTTTGTATTTTGTTTATTTTATTAAAACCCTCACTCCCTGAACGTGCTTCCCGACTCTCAGAGCACATGGTTACAGGATTACAGAATGGGACATGGATAGATTGAAAATGTCCCGGAAGACACTTGCCAGGTAGTCTGTGCATGCTTTGAGAGCACGCACTGGTATTCCATCTGGCTCAGTGACCTTGTGGTTGTTAACCTGTTTCAACATTTGGCTCACATTGGCCACCGAGATCACACAGTCATCCGGAAAAATAGGGGCTTTCACGAAAGGCACATTAGTAATTGTTCCCATATTCCTATAATTTTGAGGAATATAACAAACTTTTGACTACTTTATTTAGGGGTGTCAATAGTTTTGACCCCTACCTTTTTGAGATTTAAAAAAATTACTAAAATCTCTTTCTCTGAGCAATTGTATTAGTTTAAAATCTATAATTTCCAATGTTTTGGAGAATACAATTTAGCTCAGTATTTTAATTATTTATTTTATACAGTCATTATTGCTCATTTTTATTAAGGGTGTCAATCATTTCAGACCCCACTATTGAACTATTTGGAGAACTGTATATATGCCAATGCTCCAGTAGGAGGAGCTGCCCAGTTTGTTTGTTTCTTCTGTTAGTGGATTTAATGTTGCAAAACTCACATTGTTTCAAAGGTACAAATTCAACGTATTTTATACAAGGTTTGTCTTGTTGTTGAAATTTTTACCTCAAAACAACAGTTTAAGTTGATGACTTTTTGCAAATCCAATATATTTTTCAAGTAGATTACATGTCACAATACATTGACAATGTACGAAACAATGTTGGTTCAACCAGTTTGTGCCCAGTCATTTTGTCTGTCAACTTTGCTCTTATCATTGGGACATATGAGAGAGGTGAGGGGGCAATCGCAAAGTGACTCTTGCCCTGGACTGTCCACCTGACATTAAAGACAAAAGAAACACCTAGGTGTTGAGCCAGAAACACAGACCCACCATTTGCAGGATCCATCAGAAACAGATCATAGTTAGCGTGACGGAATGACAGCAACAGCTCGGTATCTTCAAATATCTGAGTCACCATCTCCAACCCATCCCTGTGTAAAGTGCTTCATCCCTTTAAGATGCAGACCCTTAAGAGCCAACAAGTCTTGATCATCTCTTTGGATCTGCAGTAGTCTGGGCACAAACCAACTAAAGAACTCCTTGTCAAGTCCACCACCAGAGATAGGGATGGTGATGCTTGAGTAGTGAGGGGACTTTTTCTCAATGTACCAGTTGGTGGATGGACAAATCACTGTGATGCTTTGGCCTCTTGAGTGCAGGTCTTTGATGAGGACCTTCATGTTCACCCAGTGGCTTCCATCCAATGGGATGACCAGCACCTCCCCCCCCATAGACACTGGTTAGAGAGAAGCACTGGTTGATGCATCTCTAAGGGGAGTCCTTTGATGGAACACACAAGCCACTGGGCACAGACATCAATTCAACATTTATTCCACGTGGGTTCAATGTAATTTCATTAAAATGACGTGGAAACAATGTTGATTCAACCAGTGTGTGCCCAGTGGGAAGGGAAGAATAGTTATTTACAGAGAAACTTCATCACTCATTTCCTCTGCAATTATATTGGACTTTGGATTTATTCACTATACTAAAACAAAGAAAAACAAAAATATAAACACAACATGTGTAACAGTATAACTTTCGACCGTTCCCTCGCCCATACCCGGGCGCAAACCAGGGACCCTCTGCACACATCAACAACAGTCACCCACGAAGCTCCAGTTACCCATCGCTCCACAAAAGCCACGGCCCTTGCAGAGTAAGGGGAACCACTACTTCAAGGTCTTAGAGCAAGTGACGTCACCAATTGAAACGCTATTTAGTGCGCACCACCGCTAACTAGCTAGCCGTTTCACATCCGTTACACATGCAACAATTTCAAAGATTTTACTGAGTTACAGTTCATATAAGGAAATAAATTCCTAGTTTATGGATTTCACATGACTGGGAATACAGATATGCATCTGTTGGCCACAGATATCTTAAAAAAAAGGTAGGGGCGTGGATCAGAAAACCAGTCAGTATCTGGTGTGACCTCATGGAGCGCGACACATCTCCTTCACATAGTTGATCAGGCTTTTGATTGTGGCTGTAACGGTGGGTGAGTGATGGGTGTGGAGTCAGATGCAGAGAGCAAAAGTAAACGGGAAAAAACGCTTTAATGTCCTCTACAAAGTAACAGGTCCAAACAGGGGTGAAGCCTTAAACACAGGTGCAAACAAACCCAAAACCTTAGTTACAAAACCCAGACAGCGAAAACCCAAAAGACAACGATACACCACAAACGTAACAATAACAACAAACCCGCACAAACACCAGCGGGCTAAACGAACTTAAATAACACCCATCCCAAAACCCCAACAAGGAACAGGTGAAAACAATTAGACAAAAACAAACGAAAAGGAAAAAGGGATCGGTGGCAGCTAGTAGACCGGAGACGACGACCGCCATTCGCCACCCGAACAGGAAGGGAAGCCACCTTCGGTGGTATTCGTGACAGTGGCCTGTGAAATGTTGTCCCTCTCCTCTTCAATGGCTGTGCGAAGTTGCTGGATATGGGTGGGTATACACGTTGATCCAAAGCATCCCAAACCTGCTCAATGGGTGACCTGTCTGGTGAGAATGCAGGCCATAGAAGAACTGGGAGATTTCCATCTTCCAGTAATTGTGTACAGATCCTTGCGACATGGGGCTGTGCATTATCATGCTGAAACA
Organism: Oncorhynchus clarkii lewisi; assembly: GCF_045791955.1. Classification (NCBI taxonomy): domain Eukaryota; kingdom Metazoa; phylum Chordata; class Actinopteri; order Salmoniformes; family Salmonidae; genus Oncorhynchus; species Oncorhynchus clarkii. Next base: position 32,916,674 of record NC_092152.1, read on the forward strand.
TGAGGTGATGGCGGCAGATGAACGGCACAACAATGGGCCACAGGATCTCGTCACGGTATCTCTGTTCACTCAAATTGCCGTCGATAAAATGCAATTGTGTTTGTTGTCCATACCAAAACCCCATCGCCACCATGGGCACTCTGTTCACAACGTTGACATCAGCAAACTGCTCAAACCACACAACGCCATACATGCTACACTGTCTGCCATTCGCCCGGGACATTGGAAATCGGGATTCATCTGTAAGAGCACACTTATCCAGAGTGTCAGTGGCCATCAAAGGTGAGCATTTGCCCACTGAAGTCAGTTATGACGCCGAACTGCAGCCAGGTCAAGACCCTGGTGAGGACGATGAGCACGCAGATGAGCTTCCCTGACCAAGTTTCTGACAGTTTGTGCAGACATTCTCTGGTTGTGCAAACCCATAGTTGTATCAGCTGTCCGGGTGCATGGTCTCAAATGATCCCACAGGTGAGGAAGCCAAATGTGGAGGTCTTGAGCTGGCATTGGTTACACATGGTTTGCGGTTGTGAGACTGGTTGGACCACTCTGGTGGACATTCCTGCAGTCAGCATGCCAATTTCACGCTCCCTCAAAACTTGAGGCTTTGCGTTGTGGGACATAACTGCACCTATTAGAGTGGACTTTTATTGTTCCCAGCCCAAAGTACACATGTGTAAGGATCAGTGGTGCAACTTTCATTGGGGACGGGAGGGGACATGACCCCCCTACATTCTGAAATTGCATATTTGTCCCCCCCAGTTTTATCATTGCACTGTAATACACAACGCTGCACCAGTGTGCTTTAGGACCATGCAGACGCCTCAGAGTGGGTAGGGTGTTTTACCGTTCCAGACAGCAGAATTTGGACCTGCACGGACACATCAGAGTGTGCAGACAGGCTGTGTGAAGGCAAAACTTCTGAAAGTCTGGCGTATAGGACCAGCACAGGAGAGATGAACAGAGGCAGCTGCTGTCTGTGTTGCACTTTTTCTCCGAGTTGTAAAAGCAAGCAGAGCTGAAAATGGTTACTCTTTAGTTGACTGATCTAGTTGGCAAGGTTATTGCTGTTTGACAGGGAAAAAAAATATTTATTCCCAGTGCTGAGCTATTAGTGTAACTGACGTGTTACGTTAGCTAATGTTTCATCACCTTCTCAACTGAAGAATGAACTAGCTAGTAGCAGCTAGTTAGCTAGCTAGCAGCTACCACAGCCAGTTCAGCTCTAGCTAGCCTCTAGCAGTATCTAACAGCTGTTGTGCAAATGGAAAAGTTTTGTAGCCTTGTTTCAACAGAATTAAATTTGATGATGTACCAATGTACCATTAGTTAGAGCTAGCAAAAGGTGGCTAACTTTAGCTAGCTAGATCACTAACTTTAGCTATTATTTTTGCCTCAACCACACTAGACCTGAATCAAACTATGAAGCCAGCTGCCAAACGATTTTCCAAATTTTTTTCAACGCAACGTGAGTTTTATTAGTCAGTATAGCAATGTACTGTTATTGATCTGTCAGTTTCCCTAGCTAATTCCCTACTTAGCTGTATAGATTATGTATTTTGGATGTTTTCAGTGTATTTTGAACACTTTCCCAAAAACATTGGTGCACTCAAATTACAAAAACTTAACTCAAGTTAAGTTATACACTGATGAAGACAGCTTATCTGTCGAAGGTTATTCAATTATTGCATCTGAGCTCCTAGAGTGTGCGGCTCTCCTTAAATTTTTCAACTGATTAACTCTGACACCCCAATTAAATCACACATTACTGCTACTTCATGATGAAATTGTCTTGCGTAATAGTGGAGATCCCAATCCAACCTGTTAATTATCTAGCTGTCAGGTTCTGACCTTAGTTCCTTTGTTTTGTCTTTGTTTTAGTATGGTCAGGGCGTGAGTTGGGTGGGTTGTCTATGTTCGTTTTTCTATGATTTTCTATTTCTGTGTTTGGCCTGGTATGGTTTTCAATCAGAGGCAGCTGTCAATTGTTGTCCCTGATTGAGAACCATATTTAGGTAGCGTGTTTTTCTAGTGTGTTTTGTGGGTGGTTGTTTTCAGTCTTTGTACCAGACAGAACTGTTTCTGTTGTTTCTTTGTTATTTTGTTATTCAGTGGTCAGTTTTGATTATTATTAAAAATCATGAACACTTACCACGCTGCACCTTGGTCCTCACCTTCTTCCCACGACATCTGTTACACTAGCAGCATTGTGTTTGCACTGTGGGGAGCAGCAACATGTCGATGTACACGGCCCTCAGTTTCATGCTGTGCTTCATCCACATTTTCACATTAGAACTTATATTTGCACTTCAGAGACACTTACTGCTGCCGCCCAGCTACGTGCATACAATACTTAGAACACTCTGCCAAAGGATTGTTCCAATCTAATAAACAGTGACAGACAACACAGGGCACCTACTTCACCACTAGATAGAGTGAGTAACAGTAGAGAGTGGGCTGTCAGTGCAGTGGGGTTTGCTACTGTTGGCCAGATGGGAGACAAAAAGACAGGAGGCAGGAGGGAGGGTGGACACTGACAGGCAGTACACAGTCTGATGGGTGGAAGGCTGCAGTAGGTGGGTGGATTGTCATGTGAATAACATACAGGCAGAGAGATGGGAAAAGGAAACAGCCAGACACAGGGAGGAAGATGGGCTGAAGCACAAATACTGGGGTGACTGATTTCCAGACTGTTTGTACCTGCAAGTGCAAAGTTTGCACCTGCTACTTTCAGAAGAGAATAAAATGCGTAAAACAAAGCTAGAACATGAAACTGTCTTCAACTTTGAGATTTTCTACACTTTTTAAAAACATTTTGTTCTACTACCCCTGTAGGTCTTACTACCTCTGGAAAAGAACAGGTGCTAGCACTGTACACGTGGAAGCTGTACACACACACACACACAAATAGACAGTAAATCTGACCCTGGCCCTTGTATATAAACATAATAGGGGCTTGATTTAGCATGACTGGTAATCCATGTCTGTGCAGGTGGGAGTGCTGTCTGCCTTTGCCCCCGGCTGGAAGCTCCTAGGTTGCTCCACATTGATATGCCACAGCAATCAGGCAAGGTTGGTAGACACTGGGCTTGTTCGACATTGCAGCAGACTTAGCAGGCGAGTCAAGACTGACTGATCTACAAAGCACCAGGCATGATAAATAAATACTTGTTAATATTTGTAGATCAGTTACTCAGTCACAATTTACCCACAAATGTTATCTGCTTGAACATGCCCATGGACTGTGCAGTAATGTACAGTGTAAGTGTATTCCTGAAGTAAATCTGTTTTTCGAGGGCTAATCTACAAGTAACAGTGTATTTTACCCTCTTTTTTTCTCCACAATTTCAATCTTGTCTCATCGCTGCAGCAGGCTCAGGAGGCGAAGGTCAAGTCATGCATCCTCCCAAACATGACCCGCCAAACCTCGCTTCTTAACACCCGCCCGCTTAACCCGGAAGCCAGCCACACCAATGTGTCAGAGGAAACATCATTCACCCGACAACCGAAGGCCTGTTGTGATACAGCCTGGGAATGAACCCGGGTCTGTAGGGATTCCTTTAGCACTGCAATGTGCCTTAGACAGCTGTGCCACTCGGAAACCCAGTATAGGCTATTTCTATCCTGCATTGGGGCTGCAATACCATTGCGAGCAATTCTACCTTGATTAAATATTTTGCCAGAGGTCAGCGCTCAGTACAGCAGGAAGTCTTCGAATACTCGTTGTGGGCCAATAGTTAGCCAAAGAGGGTGTGAATCATTGCTATCGAAAGGAGGCAGAAAACGTTTAGCGCTCTGTCTGACTCTGTTTATCGGCTCGGGCTTAGATAATGGTGGAAACTGTGCAAAGAGATCTTTGGTTCAGGTCAACTGGCAATCTTGTTCATCATGCAAGGGAGACCCAGATGTTCCATCAGCAGCTGTTCCTTTAAATAAGAAATTAAGTGAATTAACAGATGTGTGACAATGTCCTTACCAAGTAGGAAGTCACAGGCTTTTACACTATATAACTACAAAGCTAGCCCACTCCACAAGTATCTGCCGCTGCACTTTCTCTCATAGTTGTCTTGTTTTTGCCAGCTAGTGTGTGAGCAAGTTTCTAAATGAGTTACTCCTGTGAACATTTGGCAATACATTTTACAGTATGTGTGGGAGTATGAGATTCCCCCTTTCAAGGATCTCACCCTCCAGTGTACAGTAACGTATGTACTTGGGCAACTGTTCTGGTCATAGATGGTTTTCTATAGTAATAGCATCACCCACATGGTTTTTCACACACACAACATTCTCAGTCTATTCTATATTCCTCAATGTATTTTTTTGTAAGATAATGCACTTCAGACCATGAGTGAGAAAGACACATTGTTAAATGACAGATGAACAAATGTTAAATCAAATTAAACCTACAGTAAATATACATATGGATTAGTCTTGACCACTCCGGAAGCATCATTCCATTACTCACACAGGGATGTTTTGCAGATGAGCAACTACGAGGATTCTAAATTGAAAAAGCTAAGTCTGAAGCTAGGTCTAGCTTTAAAAGGTCATTTCCGTTGTAGAAAAAGTAATTTAATATAGAAGTCTGCTGTGTGACGCAAAGTAAAGATACACACACACCTCCGCAGCTAGTCACAGGAGTGTAATACAGTGAAGGTAAAACAAATAAATGATTGTGCCCACTCATTGTACTTCTACTGCTCCAACTATTATTATGAGAGGACAGTGTGTGGGTTCCAATGTAAATGACATTTTTCCATTACATAAATCAAGTCTTCAGCATTTATTCCACTGGTAGAAGACACAGTCACAAATGCTTCTTGGGGAAGAAGAAATGAAGGTAGAATGTTCTCAAGAGATAACTACTCAACCTCCAGTTCAACCACTCACACACACACACACACACACAGGTTTCCAGGCTTACATGAGAGGATGACTTATAAGGTAACGCAGTGTCGGATTTTCAAACATGTACCTCATTTAGGTGAGATAGGTGAGAGTGCTATGTTAAGGTCCTAGCCTGCTGTGCTGTTATGCAGGGCACAATGTTCTAACACCCAGAGCCCTGATGATGGCATGGACACCAACCTACCAGCCACAGCATCACAGTGGAGGCTGGTGACTTGAAGAATTGAGAAAGACGGGAGACCTACAGTATAGGCGCGGAACGCATGGAGACGACAAAAGTGTGTTTCAAATATCGTCAAATGAATTATTTAACCTAAAGCATTTAATAACGCATTTAATAAATGGGAATGAGTGAGCTACTTACATAGTGTTGGAAAGGGATCACAGCAGTGTTTGAATGAGGGTATGAGGCATGAGATGAGGTGTTCAGAGGCTTGACCAGTGCAGGACAGGATTTGACTGGGAAGACAAAAAACAATAACACAACACATTACACAGCTATACAAAAGAGCTAAGAATGAGTTAGTCCAAGCATGAAGTAAAATCATTGATGTGTAATAATGTGAATGTTTTTGTGTATGTGATTGACATACAGTAATGAGAGAATATTAATAGGGGTACTCACAGTGCTTGGAAAGGAAACACTCAATGTGCCAGTGGATGAGCGGGGACATGAGACGTGGCTTCAGTTCATGTCATGTGAGAGTTGACAATGATAGTGTAGTGGAGTGGTCATCACCTCTTAAATAGGGAGCAGGAGGGGGCTTAGCTGTAAATACAAATAGCAGGTACATTTCATCCAATTTGATTTTATCAGATAGGGTTAAAGTTAAAGTAGTGGAATAAAGTGATGGGTTTTAATGAGTATAGGGTCAGTAATTAAAATGAGTATATTTATTTAGAATTTTTCCGACTTCCCTTTTAAATTTTATATCATAAAGTGTAATTGATCTATACTATCTTTCAGTTGGGGGCGGTAATGCAACATATTGGATGCCAACCACTGTTACACCTCACCGAAGAAGAAGAAATCAGTGGGATCTCGCATTTTGCAACACACGATTTGAAAAAGCACGTGATCAAACGAAGCTTGATGAAGTAATTCTTGGAATGGACTGTTGTGCTTCCCTGGGGGCAGAAATGTAAAATGCTACACTAAACTGAACTAGCTGGCTAAGCAGATAGCTAGCTACCTCTTACTAATGTTGAATAGCTAGCTATCTAGCTCTCAAATATGCCAGTAAATTAGAAAATGACAAGAAGCGAAAATAATTGGTAAACTAGAAATTGGAATGCACTCGTTAAATACTGCTCCAGGGGCAGTAATGTTAGTTTGGGTGAAGATAACCATAGCATATCATTTAGATAAGTCCATGGCTGCCCCTAGGGCAGTAAATACATTTTATGTGATCTTGTGATCTTGTCCCAAGCTAACATAACTTTTTAACTTTTTTACCTTTATTTAACTAGTTACCTAGTTAATTTAACTAGTTAACTATTTAAGAACAAATTCTTATTTACAATGACGACCTACCCCTGCCAAACCTGGACGACGCTGGGCCAATTGTGCACCGCGCTATCTGCCCAATCACAGCCAGATGTGATGCAGTCTGGATTTGAAACAGGTACTGCAGTGGCTGGCACTGAGATGCAGTGGCTTAGACCACTGCGACACTTGAGAGCCTCATTATTGCTCCTGGGGAGAATGTAATCAGTGCATTCAAATGGCTGCCCCGAGGGCAGTTAAAAAAGTATTGCGTTTGCTTCAAGTCAGGAGAACAGTTGTATCTTAGAGATAGTCACATTTGTCTGACTACTGTAGCACAATAATGGTTTCAAACCGTTACAACTCAAAGTTATATTTACAAGGTTCTCAGTTCAAACCTCCGCCATGTTTTCAAAAGTTGTGTATCTGTTAAACTCCACCTATTGACTTTTAAGAAGCTATTCAAATTTGTTCTGCCCTAAACCAATTAGATTAATTCTGCCCTTAGAACAAAGTTGACTACACTTTATGTCAATATGCCAGTGACGAGGGAGATGGAGGCAATGTAAAATGTTTGGACATTTACAAAGTATCTGAAGATGGAAGGGAAGTGTGGGGAAGTCACTAGAAAAGAGTGGCAAAGGAATAGTGTTGTTTTTATTTATTTTATTTATTTCACCTTTATTTAACCAGGTAGGCAAGTTGAGAACAAGTTCTCATTTACAATTGCGACCTGGTCAAGATAAAGCAAAGCAGTTCGACACATACAACGACACAGAGTTATACATGGAGTAAAACAAACATACAGTCAATAATACAGTATAAACAAGTCTATATACAATGTGAGCAAATGAGGTGAGATAAGGGAGGTAAAGGCAAAAAAAGGCCATGGTGGCAAAGTAAATACAATATAGCAAGTGAAACACTGGAATGGTAGATTTGCAGTGGAAGAATGTGCAAAGTAGAAATAGAAATAATGGGGTGCAAAGGAGCAAAATAAATAAATACAGTAGGGGAAGAGGTAGTTGTTTGGGCTAAATTTTAGATGGGCTATGTACAGGTGCAGTAATCTGTGAGCTGCTCTGACAGCTGGTGCTTAAAGCTAGTGAGGGAGAGAAGTGTTTTCAGTTTCAGAGATTTTTGTAGTTCTCCGTGGTCTAATTGCTGCAAAAGAAACCACTACTAAAGGACACCAATAATAAGAAGAGACTTGTTTGGGCCAAGAAACATTAGTAAATTTGTCCTTGTCTGATGAGTCCAAATTGGAGATTTTTTGGTTTCAACCGCCGTGTCTTTGTGAGAAGCGGTGTGGGTGAACAGATGATCTCCACATGTGTACTTCCCACCGCAAAGAATGGAGGAGGAGGTGTTATGGTGTTGGGGTGCTTTGCTGGTGACACTGTCTGTAATTTATTTAGAATTCAAGGCACACTTAACCAGCATGGCTACCACAGCATTCTGCAGTGATACGCCATCCCATCTGGTTTGGGTTTAGTGGGACTATCATTTGTTTTTCAGCAGGACAATGACCCAAAACACACCTACTGTCTATATAAGGGCTATTTTACCAAAAAGGAGAGTGATGGTGTGCTGCATCAGATGACCTGGCCTCCACAATCCCCCGACCTCAACCAAATTAGATGGTTTGGGATGAGTTGGACCGCAGAGTGAAGGAAAGCAGCTAACAAGTGGTCAGCATATGTGGGAACTCCTTCACGACTGTTGGAAAAGCATTCCAGGTGAATCTGGTTGAGAGAATGCCAAGAGTGTGCAAAACTGTCATCAAGGCAAAGGGTGGCTATTTGAAGAAATATATCAAATACAAATATAAAATACATTTTGATTTGTTTGACACTTTTTTGGTTACTACTTGATTCCATATGTGTTATTTCATAGTTTTGATGTCGTCACTATTATTCTACAATGTAGAAAATAGTAAAAATAAAGAAAAAACATTGAATGAGAAGGTGTTCTAAAACTTTTGACTGGTAGTGTACATAATGCCATCTAACCAAACATAAAATAATGTTAGCTACATGCATTTAACTTATCAAGCTAGCCAGCCAGCTAACGTAAGCTATTTATCCAAATAGCATTTGCTCTTATCCAAAATAGATAGATTCCAGATGTCAGTCAGCTAGCGCGCTAAGCCAAGGTGGAAAAAGTTACAAAATTCCCATTGCCTACTTTACAAAGAACATGCTGAGCAGTTGACAGAACAAAAAGGACACACTTTCCTCTTTTGTTTTGAGCCCACGGCAAGAAGGCACCAGAGTCTGCAGTGCTAACGGATTCTCACTAGATAACACGACCACAAAGTCTGTGAAGAGCATGAGGTGTAGCTAACGTTAGCCAGCTTGAGCTAGCTACGAACTCAGTAGCACAGAGTAGATCCTCCATATGATGTTGAGAAAAGGTTAATTGTGGGTAGGTCCGAATATATCCGGAAATAAGTTACAGTTTTCCCAATTGTTAACATACGTTTCCTGAAACTACATTTCAGGTACTCTATACTCTAAACACAAAACACTAAACCGTTAGCCAATTCCCCCAAACCCCAAAGATATCTTGTAAAATGAAACACAGCAATCAAAATCATGGAAGATGGTAGGGTTTTCAATCATTTGCACAATGGCAGTCTCCTGTTTGTCTGTAAATAGACGCGTTCTACCACCATGTGGTTACCATCTTTCAGTTGTACAAAAACAAAAGAGCATACAGTACAGTAAGCACTGCAGTAGTACAGTATACAAGATAAACATGTTACATTGTAGTATAGCTCCCAAATTTATACATACAGTAATACATTAAGCATTTACTCTGTTTCCCCATACTGTGCTTTATGTTGTACTACTGACAAGTAGGAGAAGTAGTAGATAGGTTCAATGTCTGCAGTGCATACCTATTCTTTTTTTGGATGTCTGGATGATGGATGCTACGGTGAAGCGGCTCAGATTGGGCTGCACTCTCTACACAGCATCTCTCAAGGTCAAACCATGGTTGACCATATGGTCCACCACAGTCGCCCGAATTTCATCAGAGATTACTCTCCTTGTTCTTGTTCTTGGTCTTCCTCCACCTCTACCTCCACCCCCACCCCCACCTCCACCCCCACCCCCACCCCCACCCCCACCCCCACCCCCACCTCCACCCCCACCCCCACCTCCACCCCCACCCCCACCTCCACCTCCACCCCCACCTCCACCTCCACCTCCACCCCCACCTCCACCCCCACCTCCACCTCCACCCCCACCTCCACCTCCACCTCCACCTCTACCAAGTTTGCTTCCATTGTTCTCCAAACACAGGAGTACTCACCTGTGGCCTTTTTATCCATACCAAAGGTCTGATTGCAAAGTGAACATTTACACAATTGGTGAGCACATGTGAAGAGTTAAATTGATCAATTGGCAATTGAGCTTAGCTTGTTGAACAGTGTTGCTTTTCATATTATTGGATTAGCTATTGGATTGGCTGCCTTCAACTAATTTCATCGCTGTATCAGGAACTACATGTTGAAGATAGAAATAGAATGAATAGAGCACACAATCTCCTATACTATTCCAATCTACCTGATAGTCATATTTGATGTAGAAAATACATTTCTGTCTGAACATTTTGTAAATGTCCATTCTCCTGAAAGTCCATTGCCCCAGGTATACATAATCAAGCCAAACCAATTAACCAATTATATTTTGTACAGATAAGTATAAATACGTTGTAATGCTCAACTACTGTATGACTCTTTCAACATGCCACTGAAAAGGTTGAAAGCTGCAAATAATTTTATGATACGTGAAAATACTATTAATACTAGTAAATCAAAGCCATTTGCAAACATTGCAAACAACAAGTTGGACGCTTGGCAAAAACAACTTTGAACCTCTTTGTCCATCTGAGGGTAAGTGTTCTTGTTTCAAATGTACACTTTACCAGGGCTCTCCAACCCTGTTCCTGGAGAGCTACCATCCTGGAGGTTTTCACTCCAACCCTAATCAGCGCACCCGATTGTAATAATTAGCTGGTTGATAAACTGAAATCAGGTTGTTACAACTGGGGATGAAGCAAGAACCTACAGGAGGGTAGCTGTCCAGTAACAGGGTTGGATAGCCTGCACTATATCATCTTTAAAGGGATAGTTTAATCAGATTACAAACTAAAATGATTTTCCACCTACCTTGGCAGTAGTTTATTAAATGTGGGGTATTTCGTTTCCTTTCAACACTTAATAGCCATTTTGTTACTGTTAGCATTCTCAGTAACACTTAACAGTAAACTATTATTTTGCTTGTGTAATAAAACTAAAAATACTTTTGGAGCAACATTTTATCAGCATGTTGTTAATATGATACTTTGCTATGCAATTAAAATGTCATTACCAATGAGTGAGTTTGTAACTACTGTACAGGAGGAATAGTGACTGTTCCTTATTCCACTTATATAATAACTCCATTATTATTCAATTTATAACGCAATTTCCGAAGTCCCATGTTACAATGTTGCTATTGTAATAATGAAAGTTACTACACATATAAGAAGTTGGTGTCATGTATTACTGTATTATCTTATGTCTCATCCATTATGTTTGGGGGTGTTCATAGCAGCTATTATGGTCATGAACTCTTTTACATGACCCATCAGCCAAATGTGTCTGGGTTAGCCTCATCTTTTACTAAAAAAAAAAGTTTGAATTTGTCTTTCAGCAATAAGACCAGAGCGAACACTTTGTGAGAGATTGCTGGGGTGGTGAAGGACAGCACTGTGACAGGAGCCAACATCCCACAGCTGGTTGGACTGGAGGACGGTACTGTGGTGGTGGTACTGTGGAAAGTTACAGTATGGCTGGCAACAACACCTGACTCCATACTTCAGGCCGCTGCCACAGATCAAGCAGTGCCAGCACTTAAGGTAATTATCATTGTCATTACATGGTATGAGCTTATTCTTATCAATTTATGTTATAGCTGGTATTCATGGTTTTGTCTTGTCTATTTTCCTGTTTTACAGCTTTGATGCTCTGTAGCCTGGTGTTATTGTCGCCAAGGAGCGTTCGGACTCAGTCGGGACCAGGTTTCAGCTGCTGTGCAACGCTGACGTCCTCCCCACCCAGAGATGGTCTTACCTGTACAAACACCACCTGGACTAGACACAGGTCGATAAACATATTTCTGAGAAGATCAGGGAGTTTTGCAATGAAGAGGCCATGGTCATCACATGCCCTGCACCAAAGTCAAGGGCAGGACAGATACAGGCTTTCAGAATATTGATTCCATTGTTGATGCATGATGCAGTCGACCGAGTCCATCACTACAGTAAGACTGCTGAATAGCTAATCAATGGCTGTCAACCTGCACCCTCTATCTGCACAGATTATGCACACTTGCATGACTCTCTTCTAACAGTCTCTCACTCATACATACACACACCCCTACCATACATTGCTGCTACTATTTATTATAAATGTATCCTGATGCTCAGCCACCTTACCCCTGTTTGTATGCATATAACTACCTCATCTATCACCAGTATCACTGCCATCATTATTGATATTGTTCTTCTAAATAGTGTCAATTATTGTGTTCTTTCTCTACTGGTATTGACACTATCTATTTTCTGTAGATATTTTTGTATTGCCACTTTCTATTTTTGATATTGATGCTGCACTGTTGAGGAAGAGCTTGCAAGTAAACTGTAAGTAAGCATTTCACTGTACGGTTTAAACCTGATGATGAGATAGATTTTTGTATGATTTGGTTTGATATAGTGTGTTTACCAGAGACCATGTGAAGACCATCATGACCTGGACCAAAGTCAGATTAGGATATAGGCTAAGGACTAGATAGTGTATTTTTACCTGGAGCTATTCCTTATTGTAGGCTACTACTTTCACCACTCTCACTCGGTTTAGAACAAAGTCATATACAGACACACGTCCGCATGTGAATCCTTAAAGAAATGGGTGGGGCTAAGGTTTAAGAGGGTGTGAACTATGCTGAAAGGGTGTAAACTAAAAAAGAGCTCTCTGGCAAGTCCAAAACCCTTTCTCAAAAAGGCTTTTCCTCAAAACTGCGTATACAAGAGAATCAACTTTTAAAGCAGCATACCTTTCCCATATATTTATCCAACTGTAATGTATTATATACCATTACGAGGCTGTGAGTCTGTTCTTTTATCAAAAACAAAAAAAATATCAAATCACTTGAATTTCACATAAGTCCCCATAGAGAAATTCAGACACATACTGTATGTTCAACTCATATCTAGTTTATCCAGTGACCACTGCATTTACAAAGGTGGCTACTGACTGAAATGTAGCTAGACTCAGGAGCTCATGGATACACAGGCTACATTGGCAAATTGGTTATATATGATTACACCACAGGCAACAATAACTGGTGACTAGTTTGTTTTCAGACAAATACACTGAGTATACAAAACATTAGGAATACATGTTATTTCCATGACAGACTGACCAGGTGAATCCAGGTGAAAGTTATGAGGCCTTATTTATGTCACTTCTTAAATCCACTTCAATCAGTGTAGATGAAGGGGAGGAGACAGGTTAAAGAAGGATATTTAAGCCTTGAGACAGTTGAGCTATGGATTGTGTATGTGTGCCATTCAGAGGGTTAATGAGCAAGGCAATAGGTTTAAGTGCCTTTGAACAGGATATGGTAGTAGGTGCCTGGTGCACCGTTTTGAGTGTGTTAAGAACTGCAACGCTGCTGGGTCTTTCACACTCAACAGCTTCCCGTGTTTATCAAAAATGGTCCACCCACCAAAGGACATCTAGCCAACTTGACAACTGTGGGAATCATTGTAGTCAACATGGGCCAGCATCCTTGTGAACGCTTTCGATACCTTGTAGAGTCCATGCCCAGACGAATTGAGCCTGTTCTGAGGGCAAAGTGGAGTGCAACTCGATATTAGGAAGGTGTACCTAATGTTTTGTACACTCAGTGTATGTTCAACTCCTCATTGGTTTATGCTCTGACCACTGCATTCAGACTCATTACATCAGTCTTTAATGGTTTTAAGAAGAAAATAATGTATTCACTCAAATATGGCCACACTGTACTGTACTTTTGTAACTGTCATGCTGTGAACAATGTTCATTGCTGGTCACAGCTATATACTGTATATTACTTTTTTTGATCATTTTAAGTGAAAACAATCACAGTAAGGTAATTCATTGTTACCCAGAAATCTAACCCTGGAATGTAATGAAATTCCAAAGATCTTGAAATCAACATTTGTCCTACCACTTTTAAAAGGGGGAGATCCAACTCTTAAATAATTATAGGCCAATCTCAAAGCTGTCACCCCTGGTGAAAATACTTGAAACACTTGTGAGTGAACAGCTAAAATAGTTTTTATATACTAACTATGTTTTATCAATGCACCAATCAGGCTTCAGGAAGAAGCATAGCACAATTACAGCAGCCATGAAGGTTTTAAATTATATCACTGAAGCCCTTGACAAAAAACAACACTGTGTCTCACTTTTTATTGATCTCTCTAAGGCTTTTGATACAGTTGATCATACTATACTGAGGCAGAGATTATCGAGTGTAGGTATTTCGTAGCATGTAGTTGCATGGTTTGCTAACCATCTGTCTGATAGAACTCAGTGCACTCAATTTGATGGGCTCATGTCTGTTAAATTGTCTGTGTGTAATGGTGTGACCCAGGGCTCTGTACTTGGTCCCCTCTTATTTACTATTTATATAAATAATTTAGACAAAAATGTGCAAAATGCGCAACTTCACTTTTATGCTGATGATACTGTTATTTATTGTTGTGCCTCATCTCTCACAAAAGCTGTCCAGAACTTACAAACTGCTTTTTATACTGTTCAACATACCTTGTGTCAATTGAAGCTTATCCTCAATACTGACAAAACTAAACTAATGGTTTAGTTTTGAGAGAAATATATCTCTGAACCTTTCACCTATTACTACCTGTCAGGGCAATGAGATTGAGACTGTAACCTCATAAATATCTTGTAATTGTAATTGATGATGGCCTCTTTTAAATTGCATATTCAACAACTTACAAAACAATTGAAGCTGAAGTTGGGATTTTATTTTAGGAATAAGGCCTGTTATTATTTTGAAGCCAGAAGGAGGCTAGTATCAGCTACATTTCTGCCTTTACTAGACTATGGGAATATTTTATATATGAATGCTTCCGCTCTATTTGAGATCAATTGACACCCTTTACCATGGAGCATTGAGATGTATTTTAAACTACAAAACACTTACGCACCACTGCACTTTATATACCAGGGTTGGCGGGCCTTCTCTAGTCACTCGTAGGCTCAGTCACTGGTATACTTTTATTTACAAAGACATTTTGGGTTTAATACCATTTTTATTGTTCAGAAATGTGGTGGGTACTCTCTTCGTTCGCAGGACTTTATCCTGCTAGCTGTTCCAAATGTCCGAACTGAATTTGGTAAAAGGGATTTTATGTACTCTGTGCCATCGGCTTGGAACGCCTTACAAAATACTTTTAAACTGGAAGAACTTGTCCCAATTGGTGTTTTTAAATCACTGATGAAGGATTTTGAGGCGGATTCCCTGACCTGTCAATGTTTTTAATTTGCTGTTTTATGATTTTGTTATACTCTTGTGAATTCTGTGGTTTTTACTAGATTATGTGTAGTTTTTCATGTTGTCTATCTGTAATTGCGATAATGACTTGGTGCTGCCTATCTTGGCCAGGACACTCTTGAAAAAAAGATGTCAAATCTCAGTGAGCCCTTCCTGGTTAAATACAGGTTAAATATTAAAAATAAAATGATATTGAGATAAAAATGGCTGCATTGGACCTTTAATGTAGCCATTATCAAAAATTCCCATCTCTACAAAGCACTTTAAACTACAGATACCACTCACACTCAGAACATCTACTACAGTCCCCTTTAGGCAACATAAATATTCCAGGTCACAGCTATGATCAGGTTGAGGAGTTTGATGTGGAGACGTGAAGGACATTTGATATCATATCTTTGTGTGATGGCTAACTATTAGTCCACCCTTGTATATCAAGGGCACTTTACATATTCAGTCGGAAGTGAAGCAGCACCCACACACGTTTCTGCTCTATGCTCAAACATGTCTAGAATTCTGTGCTATATGCAAATGAAATTGAGCAGAGTCAACATGCAGCTGAGTCAGGGGTGATGGGTGCAGTGTGGGTGTTCAGAGGGGATGAAGATCTTTATTAAGACATAACCACAGGTGGCTGGTGGCACCTTAATTGGGGAGGACAGGCTCATAGTAATGGCTAGAACGGAATAAATGGAATGTTATTATTAAGCACATGAAACATGTGGTTAACATGTGTTTCACACCCCTCCGTTCCAGAAGTTATTATGAGCCGTCCTCCCACCACCAGCCTCCTATGGACACAACGTGATTGGCCTTCTTTTGCACCTTGTCTGTAGGATTCTATGTAAAAAAATAAAATGTAAAAAATAAAATATCTCGCTTTTCCTGCCATGCGTGCTGTCTAATCACGTCAGCTCATAGATAGTGTTGGATGTCAAGAGGTATGACGATGACTCAGTGATTTGACTCACAGATTTGGATGTAATTTGGTTAAATAATTATGCATACTCGAGTACAGTAAGTGATGCATCTGCGGAGCATAGAATAGCCAAACACTTAATTTCAAATGGGCCAATGCTAACTAACAGGCCTAGTGCTATTCATGCATGCATGATGCCATGTTACTGGTCCCATAGCTGCTATTACGATATACTCTATGGCACAGCCCCATCAGAAGAACAACAATTCAGCCAAATTGAGGATTAAACAAAAGTAATTGTATTTTTTTTTACATTCCTTCTGTATCTTCCAAACCAATACAGTTTCTAATGGTCTATAACATCTCAGCTGCATGCATCCAGGCTTTCACAACAAAACAATTTCTTAGAACAGCTATGTTGGTAGAGAAGCACCTGCACTGCAGCTGCTACTCCTCCTCGCTGTTTAGAAATGGAGGTTTACATAGATACTGTAGCCTTCATGTAAACAGACACTGGTCGGTTCTAGGCCCTCTCTATACCAAGTCACTAGGCTCCGTCATATCCTCACATGGTCTCTCCTATCATTGCTATGCAGATGACACTCAACTTATTTTCTCCTTCCCCCCTTCTGACACCCACGCATCTCTGCGTGTCTGGCAGATATCTCAGCTTGGGTCTCGGTCCACCACCACAAGCTCAACCTCGACCAGATGGAGCTGCTCTTCCTCACAGGGAAGACCTCTCCATCATGGTTGACAACTCCACAGTATTTCCCTCCCAGAGTGCAAAGAACCTTGGATTGACCCTGGACAACACCCTGTTGTTCTCTGCAAACATCAAAGCAGTGACTTTCTCCTGCAGGTTCATGCTCTACAAGATCCGTAGAGTACGACCTTTCCCCTCACACAGGAAGTGGCGCAGGTCCTAATCCAGGCACTAGTCACCATGGTGCTTACCTACGGAACAGCAAGAGGAACTGCCCCTCCCTACCTTCAGGCTATGCTCAAAACCTACACCCCGACCCGAACACTCTGTCTTGCCACCTCTGGTCTCTTGGCCCTCCCTCCTCTGTCCTGACACCCCAATGGTGGAACCAGCTTCCCCCTGAAGCTAGGACAGCAGAGTTCCTCCCTATCTTCCAAAAGCACTTGAAACCCTACATCTTCAAAGAGTATCTTAAATAATCCCCCTCCTCACCTCAACCGTCCTTAACCAGCATAGTCCCCCCCCCCCCCCCCCAGCTCTAACTTTGCTAATAACTACTTTATTGAGGAAAAGTGTACTTACGATGCCTGTGACATGTGGTTGTCCCACCTTGCTATCTTAAGATGAATGCACTAACTATAAGTCGCTCTGGATAAGAGCATCTGCTAAATGACTCAAATGTAAATGTAAGACTCACTGAAGACAAATTGTGAAACAGTTGAACATGATAGCCTGCCAGATACTAACAGACTTCTGCTTACATTTGAGACTTGTAGCGTTGGTGAGAGTTTGTAAACATGACGAATGATAAAAGTAGCCTCACAGTTAACAATAAATAATGAGCAGCAGTGAGTTTAGTTTTCCTGTGTCTGATGTGTCTCAGTCATGTCTTGTTTATGTTACTCATGGCCATTTCTTAGAAGTCCCTTGTGAGTTCCTGTGAAGCCAGGTAGAACTAAGCCCAGTAACATTCTGTATACAATGGAACAACTCTATGGATAGCTTATGCAAAATAAATTCTACTTCATCCCATTTCCTAGAATATGTCCTATTAACTAGGATCCAGACTGGAAAACGGCATTAATGTATGGCCTTATTCTTCAAGTCCTAATGATGAAATCATTATAAACAAAAGGGGAAAAGTACATTTCTGGGACTGATCGCTACAAGGGAAAGGTGTGCAGTCCAGCCGAGCATCTCAGAGAAACACAAAGAAAACTGTAGTTTGTATGGCATGTAGCCTTTTGCATCCACACTTCTTAATTCCATGTACCAACGTCTGCCTTGTAATTTAATGATATCTTAAAATACCCTCTCTCTGTGGAATTGTGATCATTTTTGTTGTGTTGGGTTGGCAGCAGGGCTCTTGTCTCAGACATCTAATTTGTGGCATTGTGGTCGTCATCATGATCGTCATGGGTAACTGCTGAGTTCATTTTTATTCTAATTGCTAGTTAGCAACCACCTCCTCACAAGGTGCTAACATGGCAACCCTTTTGAAAGTTGCCATCCTCATCAAGTGCATGTACATTATCTGACTTTAGAAAATGAATGACAAAGCACAATGTATTTACAAGTATGTTTAATATTACACTGTACATGCATGGGTATTTCTAGTGTTATTACAATGGTATCAGGCATGTAATGTATAGTTTCACAGTTGTCCTCCAACTTGTGTGTTTTTGTGAGTACCCTACACACAGGGTAGAAGTTCAGGGGAGGCATCAAGCTCCAACATTTTGCCTTTTGAATCATCTACAATGTTCATCCAGAACACAATCAAAACTTGCACGTTTACTCCAATGCTTTCGAAGATGTTGCATTGTTGAAAATGTAATTGATGCTGTTTGTTTTGGTCTCTCCAGACGCCGCCACTGGAAAGACACATGGCATGAAATAGTCATTTTACTGTAATGTCCCCCCTGCTATTAGCATGAGAGTGCATTCTCGGGCTACCCCACTCATAGTAATTGTATCAGTAGTGTGGGCACAGGCTCTGCAGTGAATGGAAGAGTATGAATCACAAGCCTGTAGGCCCAGAACAATGCATTCCCAGCCACCCCAGTCTTTCTTCTCTATCCATAACACACAACATTATTAGAACCTATTGTTGATTGTTGACGTCATTGTTGATTTTGGTCAAAACCCTGCTTCTTCCTACAAGTGGTATTGTGGTAGTTGATTATGTATTAACAACCCTGGAACTGAACCATATTGGTAGTGGGGATGATGGTGGTGGTCATAGGGGCGAGATGATGCATGTGCAGAGAGCGGGAAATCCATGAAAAAAATCTGACACGGGCAAAGTTTTTCCAAATTTCACATTTTCATAACCTGATTTGAGGTTGTTGCCCATCTCTGTCCTTCGAGCACAAACTAACTCCCTCCACAATAAAGGCAATGAAACATGCCTTTGTGTCTTCCTGAGCCCAGTAAATAAGTCCGTAATTATCTGTTCTGTAATCTAAACCCATGGCCACGCCACCCACCTGCTCACCAATAGGGCCACGCTGCTTCCTTTTGGGGCCATCTGCTTTCAAAACACTGCAGTGTTTAGTCACTTTGACAAACCCCTTGGACCTCTGTCCTTATAAATGGGTCCTAATGATAAACAGTTGTGGGCTGTGATTACTCCATATCTAGAGAGTGTCTCCTAAACAACCTTTAAACAAACTAAAATCAAAGAGAAAAGGACAATTTTGGCCTTCAGTGTGCATGGAGGCCAACATCACTTGACACAGTTTATATAAGTGACACAGCTGTTATGATGTAAAAATCCCACCTTCCCCAAACTGATGATGCATGTGGAATAACAAGTGGAGTCAGAGTGTTTTCCTCTATCCGATAGAGAGGGAGAGTAAGTAGCCTCTCTCTCTCTAAGCAAAATATGAGGTGAGAGGGTGGTTTAAGGTCACTGATTTGCTTATAAAGACAGGGAAATATGCAAGGAAGAAAAGGAAATGGGCGAGATAATTTTTCACTCCATTTATAGTTCAGTTGTGCCCCCTACTGGTAATGCAATTTGGGTCTGCAAGGGGTAGGGGCTACAGTGCCTTGCGAAAGTATTCGGCCCCCTTGAACTTTGCGACCTTTTGCCACATTTCAGGCTTCAAACATAAAGATATAAAACTGTATTTGTTTGTGAAGAATCAACAACAAGTGGGACACAATCATGAAGTGGAACGACATTTATTGGATATTTCAAACTTTTTTAACAAATCAAAAACTGAAAAATTGGGCGTGCAAAATTATTCAGCCCCTTTACTTTCAGTGCAGCAAACTCTCTCCAGAAGTTCAGTGAGGATCTCTGAATGATCCAATGTTGACCTAAATGACTAATGATAATAAATACAATCCACCTGTGTGTAATCAAGTCTCCGTATAAATGCACCTGCACTGTGATAGTCTCAGAGGTCCGTTAAAAGCGCAGAGAGCATCATAAAGAACAAGGAACACACCAGGCAGGTCCGAGATACTGTTGTGAAGAAGTTTAAAGCCGGATTTGGATACAAAAAGATTCCCCAAGCTTTAAACATCCCAAGGAGCACTGTGCAAGCGATAATATTGAAATGGAAGGAGTATCAGACCACTGCAAATCTACCAAGACCTGGCCGTCCCTCTAAACTTTCAGCTCATACAAGGAGAAGACTGATCAGAGATACAGCCAAGAGGCCCATGATCACTCTGGATGAACTGCAGAGACTACAGCTGAGGTGGGAGACTCTGTCCATAGGACAACAATCAGTCGTATATTGCACAAATCTGGCCTTTATGGAAGAGTGGCAAGAAGAAAGCCATTTCTTAAAGATATCCATAAAAAGTGTTGTTTAAAGTTTGCCACAAGCCACCTGGGAGACACACCAAACATGTGGAAGAAGGTGCTCTGGTCAGATGAAACCAAAATTGAACTTTTTGGCAACAATGCAAAACGTTATGTTTGGCGTAAAAGCAACACAGCTGAACACACCATCCCCACTGTCAAACATGGTGGTGGCAGCATCATGGTTTGGGCCTGCTTTTCTTCAGCAGGGACAGGGAAGATGGTTAAAATTGATGGGAAGATGGATGGAGCCAAATACAGGACCATTCTGGAAGAAAACCTGATGGAGTCTGCAAAAGACCTGAGACTGGGACGGAGATTTGTCTTCCAACAAGACAATGATCCAAAACATAAAGCAAAATCTACAATGGAATGGTTCAAAAATAAACATATCCAGGTGTTAGAATGGCCAAGTCAAAGTCCAGACCTGAATCCAATCGAGAATCTGTGGAAAGAACTGAAAACTGCTGTTCACAAATGCTCTCCATCCAACCTCACTGAGCTCGAGCTGTTTTGCAAGGAGGAATGGGAAAAAATTTCAGTCTCTCGATGTGCAAAACTGATAGAGACATACCCCAAGCGACTTACAGCTGTAATCGCAGCAAAAGGTGGCGCTACAAAGTATTAACTTAAGGGGGCTGAATAATTTTGCACGCCCAATTTTTCAGTTTTTGATTTGTTAAAAAGTTTGAAATATCCAATAAATGTCGTTCCACTTCATGATTGTGTCCCACTTGTTGTTGATTCTTCACAAAAAAATACAGTTGTATATCTTTATGTTTGAAGCCTGACATGTGGCAAAAGGTCGCAAAGTTCAAGGGGGCCGAATACTTTCGCAAGGCACTGTATATAAATGGCCTGTTGACTGATTTAACTGAATTTAGTTGTGTCTTCCTGAGCCCAGCTTCCCAGTAAATAAGTTTGTAATTATCTGTTCTGTAATCTAAACCCACGGCCACGCCACCTACCTGCTCACCGATAGGGCCACGCTGCTTCCTTTTGGGGCCATCTGCTTACAAAACACTGCAGTGTTTAGTCACTTTGACAAACCCCTTGGACCTCTGTCCTTATAAATGGGTCCTAATGATAAACAGTTGTGGGCTGTGATTACTCCATATCTAGAGAGTGTCTCCTAAACAACCTTTAAACAAACTAAAATAAAAGAGAAAAGGACAATTTTGGCCTTCAGTGTGCATGGAGGCCAACATCACTTGACACAGTTTATATAAGTGACACAGCTGTTATGATGTAAAAAGCCCACCTTCCCCAAACTGATGATGCATGTGGAATAACAAGTGGAGTCAGAGTGTTTTCCTCCGATAGGCTACTTACACACACACAAACACTATCTCTCTGGATGCAAAAGATCAGGTGAGAGGGGGGTTTAAGGTCACTGATTTGCTTAGAAATACAGAAATATGCAAGGAAGAAAAGGAAATGGGTGAGAGAATTTTTCACTCCATTTATAGTTCAGTTGTGCCCCCTACTGGTAATGCAATTTGGGTCTGCAAGGGGTAGGTAGGGGCTATATAAATGGCCTGTTGACTGATTTAAATTGTCTGATTTAGTTTTAGTAAATTGTTTGATTTTCCTTTATTCAAGGAAAATTAAATCCATAATGATTAGCTATTTATGTGTTTCGACACTATCTGCTTGGATAGTGGTAAGTAAGGCTACTCTTAGGTCTCAAATGACACGCCTATAAATACAAACCGATTTAACGTTTGCCAATCAATACATTTTTTATCAAAGTCAATTTATACAGTAACATTCCTAGATTATGACAGGTAGCCTACCAGTATTTCGTTAGAAAGACGTCACTACTACTGTTACCTGGATCTCTGATTGGCTCAGAGAGTCGATCCGGGTACTCGGCTGGAAGGCTGGAAAGAGCCTATAGGTACCAATATGGCGGAGGTAAGAGGGAAAATAGGGGAGAAGCATCAGATTTTAAATCGATGTTTTTTTACATTTTTGTCGTTAACTTTCTTTTTAAATGTTATCGATTTCATAGATTAATGTTTTTTTGTTCTATATGTGTGGTTTTGTGTAATGATTGCCGCAATTGCCTCTAAAATATGTTTAAATGTATATACCGATCTTTCACGACAAGGCCTGTGCGCGTTCTCAGCTGCTTTGCTAACATCGACTGGGTAGATTGAGACGCCAATTTGGTGGAGGAAGAAAATAAGACATTATTTGCAAGTAATTGCGATGGTATTTTTTGGTTCTTGTGTATACAAAATAATGTAAAAAATCTTTAATGACCGGGAAATTGTTCCCAGTTTTAGAAATACCGTGTAGCTAAACAAAACGATTTTTTTTCTCTAGCCTAGGTTTTCCTGTGTAACGTTAGTTAATAAGATTACCTTTCTCGACCATTTCCGAACACCGACAGTTTGTGGGAAAACTGTCTATTCTTGTTATTTTGCGTCCCACTTCCAAATGTTATCCTATTGCTAGCATATTTACTAATAATACGATAACATTACATCAAACCGCTTATCAATACGGTTGGTAACTAGCTGAGGAACACTCAACTCCGTTCTCTTATATCGAGGCGGAGTTGAGTTTTGATAACTGGCCGCGGGATTTGTTAGCAACAACCTTGAGTCACCATCAGTCGATTCTTGTCAAAATGTAAATTCTGAAACCGCTTATTTGTACCAATGTTTGTCCTGTACAACTGCGGTCCTTTCGCAGGGTGCTGAAATTAATGCTTTTAATAAAACTTTTAGCAAATACAACCACCGACTGTTATCTAATTTGTGTTGCTCGGTTGCAAACTGGTCTCAGAGCGTGTCATCTTATTCTGTACGTAAATCCGAGACACTCCATTTAGTATGATATGTTACGTTTGGTCTGGTTCCATAAGACAGACGGTTACTTAAGGCAAAAACGAAAGGATGGGTGGGTGAATAGGTTGCGAGTTCGAATCTAATCACGGAGAACTTTATAATTTTAGATCGTTAGCAACTTTTCCTCTACTTTGAGCTAACCCTTCACCTAACCTTAACCCTTTTTAGCTAAACCCAACCCTTAACCCGAACCAAAAAATGTCATCTTCAATGCGGTAGGGACATCCCAAGGGTCCCGGATAGCATGGAGCCAATTGAATCTCATTATACGAAGCTAGTATGTACAAGGAAAAGTTGGTTGTAATTTAAATTTTTACAAGAATCGACTGATGTTTTCGATAGTGTAACAGAGCAGCATTCACATTAGCCTGGGCAGCTACTAGTGGGGTTTATGGATGTCTATTATGGGCTTGATGTGAATGAAGAATGTTTTATGTACGAACCGGTCACTGGGGGACTTGAGTGCATTACTGGTTGTACACTAAGACTAATGGTGGAGATCCATAAAGCCCACTAGCGACAGCTCAGGCTACATTCATGTATAGTATTTCATCTTCAATGTTGCTTCATTTGTGCTCTTATATTTTTGTTCTTCTAAACAGGCTTCCTTCGGGAGTTCGAGCCCAGGTAATGTAGAAATTATATATTTTTTTTTTAAACACAATCCTTAATTCAAACAATAACAAAGCGTCACTCCGGCTGTTTTTATAAAAAATCGGAGGGATGGGCCTGGATAAATGTGTAACCACTCTCAAATTCATAGACAGGGGTATGGATTCAAGGACTGACCATCCATGATATAAAAATTATAGTTTTAATCATGTTTTGAAGCAATAGTGTTTGTTTACATTTATGTTGTTTACAAATATTGGAGTAAAACAAGCATACATACATGCATGCATACATACATACACACATACATACAGTACCAGTCAAAAGTTTGGACACTAATTCCAGGCTTTTTCTTTATTTTTACTATTTTCTATATTGTAGAATAATAGTGAAAACATCCAACTATGAAATTACAAATATGGAATCCGGTAGTAACCAAAAAATTGTTAAATAAATATACTTTATATTTGAGATTCTTCAAAGTAGCCACCCTTTGCTTTGATGACAGCTTAGTCACACTCTTGGCATTCTCTCAACCAGCTTCATGAGGTAGTCACCTGGAATGCAGTTCAGTCTCCTCACAGCTGCTCATGTCCCTTAATATTGATGATGTGGTTCTTACTGACAAGAAGCACATGGCTGAGCTCTTTAACCACCACTTCATTAAGTCCGGATTCCTATTTGACTCTAACATGCCTCCTTGCCCGTCCAACATTTCCTCATCTCTCATCCCTTCTAATGCAACTATCCCCGATGCTTCTTCCTCTTTTTCCCTTGCCCCGCTACAAAGTTTCTCTCTGCAGGCAGTCACTGAGTCCGAAGTGCTAAAGGAGCTCCTTAAACTTGACCCCCAAAAAACATCTGGGTTAGGTTTCAACCCTTTCTTCTTTATGGTTCCTTCCCCTATCATCACAAAGCCTATCTCCAACCTTTTTAACCTGTCTAGGACTGTCTCCGTAACAGCCAGTGAAAGTGCAGGGGGCCAAATTCAAAACAACAAATATCTCATAATTAAAATTCCTCAAGTATACAAGTATTTTACACCATTTTAAAGATAAAATTCTCATTAATCCAGACACTGTGGTCTGATTTCAAAAAGGATTTACAGCGAAAGCACCACAAACGATTATGTTAGGTCACCACCAAGCCACAGAAAAACACAGCCATTTTTTCCAGCCAGAGAGGAGTCACAAAAAGCAGAAATAGAGAGAGAATTAATCACTAACCTTTGATGATCTTCATCAGATGACACTCATAGGACTTCATGTTACACAATACATGTATGTTTTGTTTGATAAAGTTCATAGTTATATAAAAAAAATCGGAGTTTACATTGGCGCGTTACGTTCAGTAGTTCTAAAACATGCGGTGATATTGCAGAGAGCCACATCAATTTACATAAATACTCATAATAAACATTGATAAAGATACGACTATTATACATGGAATTTAGATAAACTTCTCCTTAACCTGTCTCTCCTTTCTGTGGAGGTTCCCATTGCTTGGAAGGCAGCCACAGTTCGTCCTTTATTTAAAGGGGGAGATCAAGCTTATCCTAACTGTTATAGGCCTATTTCTATTTTGCCCTGTTTATCAAAAGTGTTGGAAAAACTTGTCAATGATCAACTGACTGGCTTTCTTGATGTCTATAGTATTCTCTCGGGTATGTAATCTGGATTCCGCTCAGGTTATGGATGTGTCACTGCAACCTTAAAGGTCCTCAATGATGTCACCATTGCCCTTGATTCTAAGCAATATTGTGCTGCTATTTTTATTGACTTGGCCAAAGCTTTTGATACGGTAGACCATTCCATTCTTGTGCGCCGGCTAAGGAGTATTGGGGTCTTTGGCCTGGTTTGCTAACTACCTCTCTCAAAGAGTGCAGTGTATAAAGTCAGAAAATCTGCTGTCTCAGCCACTGCCTGTCACCAAGGGAGTACCCCAAGGCTCAATCCTAGGCCCCACGCTCTTCTCAATTTGCATCAACAACATAGCTCAGGCAGTAGGAAGCTCTCTTCTCCATTTATATGCAGATGATACAGTCTTATACTCAGCTGGCCCCTCCCCGGATTTTTGTCTTAAATGCTCTACAACAAAGCTTTCTTTGTGTCAACATGCTTTCTCTACCCTTAACCTTGTTCTGAACACCTCCAAAAAGGGTCATGTGGTTTGGTAAGAAGAATGCCCCTTTCCCCACAGGTGTGATTACTACTTCTGAGGGTTTAGAGCTTGAGGTAGTCACCTCATACAAGTACTTGGGAGTATGGCTAGATGGTACACTGTCCTTCGCTCAGCACATATCAAAGCTGCAGGCTAAAGTTAATTCTAGATTTGGTTTCCTCTATCGTAATCGCTCCTCTTTAACCCCAGCTGCCAAACTAGCCCTAATTCAGATGACCATCCTTCCCATGCTAGATTAGAGACATAATTTATAGATCGGCAGGTAAGGGTGCTCTCGAGCGGCTAGATGTTCTTTACCATTCGGCCATCAGATTTGCCACCAATACTCCTTATAGGACACTGTACTCTGTAAATTGGTCATCTGAGGAACCTGTCGCAAGACCCACTGGTTGATGCTTATTTATAACTCCCTCTTAGGCCTCATTCCCCCTTATCTGAGATATCTCCTGCAGCCCTCATTCTCCACATACAACACCCGTTCTGCCAGTCACATTCTGTTAAAGGTCCCCAAAGCACACACATCCCTGGGTCGCTCTTCTTTTCAGTTCACTGCAGCTAGCGACTGGAACTAGCTGCAACAAACCAGCACTCAAACGGAACAGTTTTATCTAAATCTCTTCATTCAACGACTCAATCATGGACACTCTTACTGACAGTTGTGGCTGCTTTGTATGATGTATTGATGTCTCTACCTTCTTGACCTTTGTGCTGTTGACTTTGCCCAATAATGTTTGTACCATGTTTTTGTGCTGCTACCATGTTGTGTTGCTGTCTTGTTATGTTGTTGTCTTAGGTCTCTCTTTATGTAGTGTTGTCTCGTTGTGATGTGTGTTTTGTCCTATATTTATATTGTATTTATTTTTAAAATTCCAGGCCCCCGTCCCCGCAGGAGGCCTTTTGCCTTTTGGTAGACCGTCATTGTAAATACAAATTTGTTCTTAACTGACTTGCCTAGTTAAATAAAGATAATACAAATAATTTGTGGAATTTCTTTCCTTCTTAATGCATTTGAGCTAATCAGTTGTGTTGTGACAAGATAAAGGTGGTGTACAGAAGATAGGGCTATCTTCCAAATAGGGCTAAGTCCATATTATGGCAAGAACAGCTCAAATAAGCAAAGAGAAACAACAGTGCATCATTACTTGAAGACATGAAGGTCAGTCAATCTGGAAAATGCCAAGAACATCAAGCGCCATGATGGAATTGACTCTCATGAGGACCGCCAAAGGAAAGGAAGGCTCAGCGTTACCTCTGCTGCAGAGGATAAGTTCATTAGTGTTACCAGCCTCAGAAATTCCAGCCCAAATAAATGCTTCACAGATTTCAAGTAACAGACGTATCTCAACATCAACGGTTCAGAGGAGACTGAATCAAGCCTTCATGGTCGAATTGCTGCAAAGAAACCACTACTAAAGGACACCAATAATAAGAAGAGACTTGCTTGGGCCAAGAAACACGAGCAATGGGCGTTAGACCGGTGGAAATCTGTCATTTGGTCTGATGAGTACAAATTTGAGATTTTTGGTTACAACCGTTGTCTTTGTGAGACATGGAGTAGGTGAACAGATGACCTCCATGAAGCATGGAGGAGGTGTGGGGGTGCTTTGCTGGTGACACTGTCGGCGATATATTTAGAATTCAAGGCACACTTAACCAGCATGGCTACCACAGCATTCTGCAGCAATGCGCCATCACGTCTGACTTGCGCTTAGTGGGACTATAATTTGTTTTTCGACAGGACAATGACCCAACACACCTCCAGGCTGTGTAAGGGCTATTTGACCAAGAAGGAGAGTGATGGAGTGCTGCATCAGATGATGAGTTGGACCGAAAAAGCAGCCAAGTGCTCAGCATATATGGGAACTCCTTCAAGACGGTTGGAAAAGCATTCCTCATGAAGCTGGTTGAGAGAACGCCAAAGTGTGCAAAGCTGTCATCAAGGCAAATGTTGGCTACTTTGAAGAATCTAAAATATGTTTTGTTTAACACTTTTCTGGTTACTACATCATTCCATATGTTATTTCATAGTTTTTATGTCTTCACTATTATTATACAATGTAGAAAATAGTAAAAAAAGAAAAACCCTTGAATGAGTAGGTGTGTCCAGACTTTTGACTGGTACTGTATATTGATATCGCAACTAAGGATTCCAGTTTTAATGGAATATTTAAGTTATGAATATGACATGTCCATTTTCTATTCAGGTGATGTTTATTATGATACCATGAAGCTAAATCTGTTAATTAAGAAATATTGAATAAATAATTCCATGAAAATGATGCTTTGGGTGCGACAATGGCATTGGCAGTGCCAGTTTTGCACAGTGTATCTAATTGATTTGCCATTTGTCCTCAATGGTGCCATTCAACTGTGATCTAAAATAGTTTTCCCACTCCACAGTTGGCTCTTTATCGTCTGAAGATCATGACTTCGATCCGACAGCAGAGATGCTAGTCCACGAATATGACGACGAGAGGACCTTGGAGGAGGAAGAGTCATTGGAGGGCGAGAGAAACTTTAACTCAGAGATAGCCGATCTGGAGAAGGTTGGTTGGCTAATAACAGGAAATAATTCCCTGTTTCCTTTCTTTTGGACAGGAAATGTAGTTGTTGCTTTTATCGGAAGGTTTTTCATTCTGTCAATGCTTGAATGACCACTTCCTTCCCTACTATAATTAATCAAACGTTATAGGCTAGGGGGGTGGGAGAATATTGTATCACATGGAACTTCTTGTCAAACCATTGTTCATATAGCAGACATGTATTATCATAATTTGGATTGTAGAGACGTGATCTAAAGTGATTTCTCTTTGTTGTAACAGGAGGGGAACATGCCGTTGGAGGAACTGCTGGCCATCTACCGCTATGAGGCGTCTGTCAGTACGGCTGCAGGCTCCAGCATGGACAGCTTTTCTGGGGAGCTGACGGATGAGCTGCCAGATATGACTTTGGACAAGGTGAACAAAATTCATTCCAATATTTTCCGATTTGGTAAAGGGAACATTGTCACAGTCTACTGTAGAGCCAATTTGTAGATATTCAAAGATGTTTTCAGTCAAGTTCCCTTATGTATCTGTGATATAATCAGTAGGCATCTATCCCAACTATGATTACATTATAAGTGTCTGTTTTACTTCTGTATT
Source organism: Oncorhynchus clarkii lewisi (assembly GCF_045791955.1). Classification (NCBI taxonomy): domain Eukaryota; kingdom Metazoa; phylum Chordata; class Actinopteri; order Salmoniformes; family Salmonidae; genus Oncorhynchus; species Oncorhynchus clarkii. The sequence continues at coordinate 32,945,922 of NC_092152.1, forward strand.
ACCTACAAAGTGTGTTTACGACAGATAGGGAACAAAACAACTTGTAGCTTTTAGGATCAATTGATCCTTGGTGGGCTCCCAGCCCTAAATAACAGTTACTGATGTAGCTAATGGTTACTAATGATAATTGGGTTCTTCCACAGGAGGAGATAGCTAAAGACCTGCTATCAGGGGACTATGAGGAGGAGACCCAGTCATCCGCTGATGACCTCACCCCTTCAGTCACCTCCCATGAGGCCACCGACTTCTTCCCCAGAACACTCAGATGTAAGGCAATTCAAACATTATTAGGACATCTCAGGGATAAATGATAAGACATTGTCAGAGCTCAAGAGCACAATTATAAAACACAATTGGTCAAATTCATATAATGTTTTATAGTGTGAATATTATTAGCCACTGCAATGTTTTGTTTGTTATTGTTTCCCAAGTTTAGCCTGCAGTATACCGTCATTGAAAACTCATAATAATGGCAAAAATACTGTCAAGTGCAGGTGTCATTATAAACAAAAGTACTTTAAAGATATACTTCTCCTTAATGCAACCGCTGTGTCAGATTTCAGAAAAGCTTTACAGCGAAAGCACACCATGGAATAATCTGAGTACAGCGCTCAGAGACCAAAACAATCCATACAGATACCCGCCATGTTGTGGAGTCAACAGAAGTCAGAAATAGCATTATAAATATTCACTTACCTTTGACCTTCATCGGAATGCACTCCCAGGAATCCCAGTTCCACAATAAATGTTTGTTTTGTTCGATAAAGTCCATCATTTATGTCCAAATACCTCCTTTTTGTTCGTACATTTAGTTCACAAATCCAAATTCACAAGGCGCGAGAACTAGGTCCAGACGAAAAGTCAAAAAAGTTATATTACAGTTCGTAGAAATATGTCAAACGATGTATATAATCAATCTTTAGGATGTTTTTATCATAAATCTTCAATAATGTTCCAACCGGACAATTCCTTTGTCTTTAGAAATGAAAGGGGACGCAGCTCGCTCTCACGGCTGCGCGCGAGATTTAGGTCATGGCATTCTGCCAGACCCCTGGTTCAAACAGCTCTTATTCGCTCCCCCTTCAAAGTAGAAGCCTAAAACAAGGTTCTAAAGACTGTTGACATCTGAAGCCTTAGGAAATGCAATCAGACCAAATTGGACACTTTATATTGGATAGGCAATGACTTGAAAACCTACAAACCTCCCGATTTCCCACTTCCTGGTTGGATTTTTTTCTCCGGTTTTTGCCTGCCATATGAGTTCTGTTATACTCACAGACGACATTCAAAAAGTAATCATCCAAATACTAATAATATGCATATCTTAGCTTCTGGGCCTGAGTAGCAGGCAGTTTTGCAGGCCGTAGCAGGCAGTTGACAGAGCCTGGGCGCGAACCCAGCCTTTTGCCTAACTCTGGCCACCTTATTCTTCCAAGCTACTCAATACTGTCCCCCAGCCATAAGAAGTTAACTTATTTATCTTGTTAGCTTTGACAGCATTTATCCCCTCCTAAACATTCATTCCATATTTTAATGGCCTTGTCACGTGATTAGTTGATAAGCACAGGGTCCCATTCGTATAACAAGCATTCTAATGGGGCGTGCCCGTTCTGTCTTTGTATTGTCAGCTAATACTATCTACGACGGTGATAAGGAGTCCGAGTGTGAGGAGGATGGCCCAAGCCTAGAGGACTCCAGAAAGGTAAGAAACTTGTCCTCCTTTTAAAAGTGACTTGATTGAAGAAGATACAGGATTAAGTTTCCCATAAGCACAGATTGGAGGTCAGTTCTTTTATTTTTCAATGGTTAAGGTTGTTTAGTAACGTTATTCGGTTAAATGATCCTAGACCTGCATTTACTGATGGTAGAAACATGGGGCTGCATGTTCTGGGGGTAAATCTGTTTTGTATTTGCATTTCACAGGAAATAATGGTGGGGTCGCAGCACCAAGCAGAGGTCCCCACCCACCTCTGTCACTATGGCGACGATAAGGGTGAGTGCAGGCTTTCTCAAGAGGTTAACCCATAAACCCGTTGCACTTGACAGTCACATTTAGCAGTGTTTCCAAGTGTAACATTGCACAGAGTGTCTAACGTTGTGATTCTCATCTGCCATTTTCATGAAGTTTACGAAGATGATGACCAGTTGCTATGGAGCCCGGACGTGTTGTCAGAAAGCAAGGTCAGGGACTTCCTGTGTGAGGCGTCGTCACGGGCGACCGATGAGAGGACAGGAAGTGACATGGCAGGGGCTCATGTGAGCGACAATGAGCAGGTCAGTCATCGCTACACGTGATGGTCAATCTTCATCTAGCGGTCTGTCTTACTGGCATTGTGGAAGACTTCTTTAAGACTCGCTGGATGTCATAACATTAGACATTCTCCAGCTGCCATCTCAAAGTTATTGTCCGTCTGTCAAAGTTACATGATTGTCATGGTTGTTGTCAATGTAAGTCGTTGAGCTATTCCTCTGTCGTTTCCCTGTAGGCTCTGTATGAGCTTGTGAAATGTAACTACAATACCCCTGAAGCACTGGAGAGGTATTGCAGTAACGTGAACTCATCACAGGGTAAGTCACCATTTTGAATAATTAGTAGGCTCTTTCAAAAATGTCACTCTGTTGGGAGAGGGAAAATGACCCCTTGTGATTATTACAGAGGAATCCCCACCGTGGTCTGAAGATGAATGCAGAAACTTTGAACATGCACTACAGCTATACGATAAGAACTTTCACCTCATACAGAAGCACAAGGTGGGACTCTCTCTCTCTGTTACTGATTTTAGAAGGTGATGAAATGATTGTAATATCATGTTGATAGCTTCTGTAAGGATATGAACATGCATACTTTATTTACCCTTTCTTTAAAAAGCCTGTGGCACTAACTTCCTGTGTCGGAGAACTCTTCTTTTCATCATGTATTTCTGCCCTTCATCAGGTTAAGACACGGACGGTAGCTGAATGTGTGGCCTTTTACTACATGTGGAAGAAGTCGGAGCGCTTTGATTTCTTTGTCCAGCAGAATCGCTTTGGCAAAAAGAAGTATAGCAGCTATCCTGGTGTAACGTAAGTGATCCTTCAGTATGCTCAACAACCGTAGTAACTGAGGTCTGAATTCATTGCCGTTCAAAAGTTTGGGGTCACTTAGAAATGTCATTGTTTTCCATCAAAACATAAACTTAGAACAAAAAAACCTTACCCTTTTCAGGACCCTGTCGTTCAAAGATAATTTGTCAAATCCAAACAACTTCACAGATCTTCATTGTAAAGGGTTTAAACACTTTTTCCCATGCTTGTTCAATGAACCATAAACAATTAATGAACATGCACCTGTGGAACGGTCATTATGACACTAACAGCTTATAGACGGTAGGCAATTAAGGTCACAGTTATGAAACCATAGGACACTAAAGAGGCCTTTCTACTGACTCTGAAAAACAACAAAAGAAAGATGCCCAGGTGCATGCCCTGTCCCGCAGGTGTGATGTTCGGATGTACCAATCCTGTGGGACAGCTGATCGTCCTCGCAGTGGCAGACCACGTGTAACAACACCTGCACAGGATTGGTACATCCGAACATCACACCTGCGGGACAGGTACAGGATGGCAACAACAACTGCCCGAGTTACACCATCTCCTCCATCAGTGCTCAGACTGTCCGCAATAGGCTGAGAGAGGCTGGACTGAGGACTTGTAGGCCTGTTGTAAGGCAGGTCCTCACCAGACATCATCGGCAACAACGTGGGCACAAACCCACCGTCGCTGGACCAGACAGGACTGTCAAAAAGTGCTCTTCACTGACGAGTCGCGGTTTTGTCTCACCAGGGGTAATGGTCGGATTTACGTTTATTGTCGAAGGAATGAGCGTTACACCAAGGCTTGTACTCTGGAGCGAAATCGATTTGGAGGTGGAGGGTCCGTCATGGTCTGGGGCGGTGTGTCACAGCATCATCAGACTGAGCTTGCTGTCATTGCAGGCAATCTCAATGCTGTGTGTTACAGGGAAGACATCCTTCCCCCACATGTGATACCCTTCCTGCAGGCTCATCCTGACATGACCCTCCAGCATGACAATTCCACCAGCCATACTGCTTGTTTTGTGTGTGATTTCCTGCAAGACAGGATTGTCAGTGTTCTGCCATGGCCAGAGCCCAGATCTCAATCCCATTGAGAATGTCTGGGACCTGTTGGATCGAAGAGTGAGGGCTAGGGCCATTCCCCCCAGAAATGTCCGGGAACTTGCAGGTGCCTTGGTGGAAGAGTGGGGTAACATCTCACAGCAAGAACTGGCAAATCTGGTGCAGTCCATGAGGAGGAGATGCACTGCAGTACTTAGTATCTGGTGTGGCCACCAGCTGCATTGACTGTTACCCCCCCTTGTTCAGGGACACATTATTCAATTTCTGTTAGTCCCGTGTCTGTGGAACTTGTTTAGTTTATGTCTCAGTTGTTGAATTTTGTTATGTTCATACAAATATTTACATATCTTAAGTTTGCTGAAAAGAAATGCAGCTGGCAGTGAGAGGACGTTTACATGAAATGAGTTGCAAAATTAATAGGAAATATAGTCAAGACAAGGTTAGAAATAAAAAATAAAAAATGTATTGAAATAATAATTGTGTCCTTCAAACTTTGCTTTTGTCAAAGAATACTCCATTTGCAGCAATTACAGCCTTGCAGACCTTTGGCATTCTAGTTGTCAATTTGTTGAGGTAATCTGAAGAGATTTCACCCCGTGCTTCCTGAAACACCGCCCACAAGTTGGATTGGCTTGATGGGCACTTCTTACGTACCGTACCACACGGTCAAGCTGCTCCCACAACAGCTCAATAGGGTTGAGATCTGGTGACTGCTGGCCACTCTATTATAGACAGAATACTAGCTGACTGCTTCTTCCCTAAATAGTTCTTGCATAGTTTGGAGCTGTGCTTTGGGTCGTTGTCCTGTTGTAGGAGGAGATTGGCTCCAATTAAGCGCTGTCCACAGGGTATGGCGTTGTAAAATGGAGTGATAGCCTTCCTTCTTCAAGATCCCTTTTACCCTGTACAAATCTCCCACTTTACCACCACCAAAGCACCCCCAGACCATCACATTGCCTCCACAATTCTTGACAGATGGCGTTAAGCACTCCTCTAGCATCTAATGTTCTTCTTTGTGATCCGAACACCTCAAACTTTGATTAGTCTGTCCATAACGGCAAAAGAACACAGACACTGGACAATCTTTTATTTTTATTGGCCAGTCTGACATATGGCTTTTTCTTTGCAACTCTGCATATAGAAGGCCAGCATCCCGGAGTTGCCTCTTCACTGTTGAGGATGAGACTGGTGTTTTGCGGGTACTTTTTAATGAAGCTGCCAGTTCAGGACTCAAACTAGACACTGTAATGTACTTGTCCTATTGCTCAGTTGTGAACTGGGGCCTCCCACTCTTTCTATTCTGGTTAGAGCCAGTTTGCACTGTTCTGTGAAGGGAGTAGTACACAGCGTTTTACGAGATCTTCAGTTCCTTAGCAATTTCTCGCAATGGAATAGCCTTTATTTCTCAGAACAAGAATAGACTGATGCGTTTCAGCCATTTTGAGCCTGCAATTGAACCCACAAATACTGATGCTCCAGATACTCAACTAGTCTAAAGAAGGCCCGTTTTATTGCTTCTTTAATCAGAACAACAGTTTTCAGTTGTGCTAACATAATTGCAAAGGGTTTTCTAATGATCAATTAGCCTTATAAAATGATAAACTTGGATTATCTAACACACCGTGCCATTGGAACACAAGAGTGATGGTTGCTGATAATGGGCCTCTGTACGCCTATGTAGATTTTCCATAAAAAATCTTCCGTTTCCAGCTACAATAGTCATTTACAACATTAACAATGTCTACACTCTATTTCTGATCAATTTTATGTTATTTTAATGGACAAAAAAATGTGCTATTCTTTAAAAAACAAGGACATTCCTAAGTGACCCCAAACTTTTGAACGGTAGTGTATGTCGACGGAGTTCTCTCTGAATATGATGATGGCCCGTGAATGCAAATTTTATTTGAATGTACTTGCAACTACACAAAAGGGGTGGACATTGCTAAAGGTTATTATGGGAGTCTGTGTGTGTTAACATCTTGTGTGTTCCCCCTGCCTGCAGGGACCTGATGGACCGGCTGGTGGACGAGGCGGAGGGCCTGGCAGTAGACAGCTCCTCCTCTGTGTGCTCAGGCGGAGGAGGAGGGGTGAGGATGGAGCCCACCACAGAGCAGCAGCTCAGCCTGCTCAACTCCATCACTGCCAGCGACCTCACAGGTTAGTCAACAGGGTCTCAGACTCTCAACATGGTATGTAGCACAAACGGACCCACTCCTTCCTTGATAGGCTTGTGAAAAATAGTTACTCTAACTTCAGATATGGCGTTCGGTATTACATTACACAGATTATACACAACAATACAACTTTATACATTCAACACAAGTCCTAAAAACAATACATACGAAATCCACAGATAACCAAGTAGTTTATTTATGTTTCCCCATCCCTCAGCCCTGAGTAACAGCGTGGCCACAGTGTGCAGCCCAGCGGAGGTGAGCTGCCTGGACTCGTACGGTTTCCCCCCTCTGGAGAGCCTCCACCGGGGGTCCCTGGCACAGGAAGAGCCCCTGGGCTTCCCCTCCAACGGAGGAGATCCCGACTGTCTCAACATGCTGGACGCTGGCTTCTACCACTCAGACCTGGGCCAGCGGGGAGGGGTGTACGGGGGCAAGGACTGCGAGCGGCCTTCTAAGAGGCTCAAGTTGGCGATGCCCGACTCTTTCATCAACGACGTTTCTGTGGGTAACCTCGGAGTGGATTTTGAGGGGCGGCGGAACACGGCACACCACCGCATCACCGGCGCCAAGATGGCGGTGTCCGTCACGGACTTTGGGGGCTTGGCGGGCAGTGGGGAGCCCAATGGGTTTATGGGAGCACATGCACGACGTCACAGCACAGCGCTCCAGTCAGAGTGACCACCCCCGCCCCCAGAATCCCTCTTTTAAACTTACCATCCCATGTGTACATAAGACTCACTCACTGGAGATTTTTGTTTAATAATTATATATACACATCTATTTCGTTTTTTATTTTATTTGTGAAATATGACATCAGTGATGTCTTTATCGTATAGAACAAAAAATCTTGATTTCTCAAGAGTTTATATAGCCATTTATTTTCCGCGGCCCTGAGATGTCAGTGTCCATGTAGTGTGGGGCCCAGCCCAGCCTGTCCCGGAGGCTGCGGATAGACAGTTGTGTTTTGTTCCTCATCCCTCACACACACATCTACAGACGACTTCTTCAAAGCTACGTAATCCTGCCACTCATATACAGTTGCCAAACCAGCTTTGTTCTGGTTTACTAAGTTTGTTCATTATTAAAGTGGTATTTTTGATTAACAATCAGTGTTTACAGGTACTTGCAGAAACCAAGCTTGGTCAAATGTGTTTTGTCCGAGAGGAGCCTGGGTTTTGTACTTAATGCAACAACACTCGTTGGTGTTGAGGCGGTGTAGATTTTAACTAGGAGCATATCAGTTGCTAGGATGTTTTTCTCTCCCTCTCGCCTTTGTTTTTGTTCCTGTGGAAGCTTCTTTTGTACTCGGCTTGCTTTTTTCAGACTTTTACCAGTCTGAAGTGGCCAAACCAGAGGAGAATGTTCTAGAATTTTAACAAAATATTATATGATGATTTTCCTCAGTGTTCAGCTGTGACAGAGCTTGCCAAAACATTTTAAACATTTTTTAAATCCGCCAATTTTATTAGCGGAGTCAAGTGATCAATGTAAAGACTAAAAGGCTGGGTCTGACACCCAACTAATCTGGGCAGTTTTATCTGTCCATCATATTATCTGAAACATGCCCTTATAAATCTGTCTCTTATTGCCCCAGAAATTAGCCAATATCATGACCAATATTTTACATTATGACAGAACAGTTTTTGGATTGGCATTATAGCGTTGCACTGAGATGTCATGTGTTCAGCTCCAGTAATGTATATAGTTTCTGCCCTATACTCTTAGCACAACATGTATTTCTTCACAAATCTATTTGGCCCCAGTTGAGTGCTAATTGTGCTGTTTGCATGTACATCGTGGAGCTTGATCAATCTGCAAAAGTTAGGGTTTATTTTTTTCCCTCTACTGTATTGTTCTTTATTGAAACTACTTAAGGCCTGCATAAGCTTGTTAGCAGTATTATTTCTTTATTTAAAGCCACTTTTTTTTCCTTTTCTGCAACTTCCACTGTACTGACTGGAGGATGCCTTGTATTATCCGGTCCATAATTTAATGTCCAGTTGCAGTCTAACAGAGATTCAACTTCTATTTCTCTAGACTGAACTAATTGTGAATTGTTGGGGGAGGGGGGGGGGGGTCATCATTGTCTTTTTAATGTATGCAGTAGTGATTGCTTAATTTACCTATGCATTATGAATCTGATAATTAGTTGGTTTCAGGGGTGTGTATATATACTGAACAAAAATATAAACGCAACAATTTCAACGATTTTACAGAGTTACAGTTTACAGAAGGAAATCAGTCAATTGAAATAAATGAATTAGGCCCTGATCTATGTATTTCACATGACTGGGCAAGGGCTCACCCACTGGGTGCCAGGCCAATGAGAATTTGTTTTTCCTCACAAAAGGTCTTCATTCCTGCAGTCAGCATGCCAATTGCACGCTCCCTCAACTTGAGACATCTGTGGTGTTATGTGTCAAAACTGCACATTTTAGAGGGGCCATTTATCTATGTCCAGAGTACAAGGTGCACCTATGTATTGACCGTGCTGTTTAATCAGCTTCTTTAATTGCCACACTTGTCAGGTGGATGGATTATCTTGGCAAAGGAGAAATGCTCACTAACAGGGATGTAAACAAATTTGTGCACAAAAATCTAGAGAAATAAGCATTTTGTGCATATGGAACATTTCTGGGATCTTTTATCTCAGCGCATGAAACAGGACCAACACTTTACATGTTGCATTTATAGTTTTGTTCCGTATAATTCTGAATGTCACCCACAAAAGTCCATAGATTTCCTACATAAACATTTACCATACAATAATTCACTATCCTGAGTATGTACAGATGTTTTTTTTTGCATTGGTTTTACCTAGCTAGGCGTTATCTAGTCATTCTGTTTCTATGGCAGACATTGGAGTCAGCTGTTTGTTCACCTTGCATTATTTCCCCAATTGTGGACAGTTTCATGTAAATAATTAACTAATAGCCTTAAATGTCTTCATTGACCTCTTTAAACTTGTGAATCTGTGTTGATCTAAATACTTAAAATTAGATTCCTTGTCAAAAGGCAATAATGTGTCTATGTACTGACATTACATGTTTTTACATTTTACTGATTGGCTTTTGGTGTTTGGATATTTGGGGGGGGTTCCCTTGGCAGTGGGAGACAGCAAAACAATGCATGCTAGCTGTGTGACAGTTCTCAAATGTACAACTTAAAAAGGCTTTACCTAAGACGTATTAATATATTATTCAATGTTGCATTTTGAAGTTGCAATCATAATGTACAAATCCCATTTTGTTACTCTTCATTTATTTCCTTTACACATTTCTGTCTTTGTCTTGGTGAAAGGGATGGCTTCTGTAGTCAGTATGTTGAAAGATGGGTCTGGTTCAGAATCAAGCCCTCGTCCCTTAGGTACTTTCATAGATCTGGGCCCGTATCCACAAAGGCTCTTATTCATTGTGATCTAAAAGGCCAAACTGATCCTAGATCAGCACTCCTACTCTGAGAAGCTTTGTGGGTACGGCCCCTGGTATGGTTGGATAGATGGAACCAAAATGGCAGATGAACTACTACCATATTGCTTATACCTATCCAATGCTTTCCGATACATCAAGTGCCTAGGGGTATGTACCAGACCATTGTTACTCGCCATCATCAAAAGTGCAGATGTCGTGGGTGTCTCCAGGCTCTCTCTAGCTTTAGCAGTGCAGTGATATTTATTTCACCCTATGGTTTGGTATAAAGACTCAGAAATACTGTCTGAATGTAAAGGCCATTGACTAGTAGATTAATATTTTGATTTTACAACCCTGTCCTGAAATCTCATAATGTGATATTTTTTTGGAAATCTCTGGAGAGACTTGTGTGTAAGAAAGCACTAATTTCTTTTTATATTTTGTATTGTGTTTTGAAGTTTAATAGTATAAAAAGATATAGCAGTTGTGGTTGTTTAAAAAAATATCTAGTTCTTTGAAGTAAAGAAAACACCTTTTGTGAATAAAACATAAATGTATATCCAGAAATATAGACAATCAACATATTTACTATCGAATGTTCAAGAGAAACTCGCTTTTGTTTAAGAATTGTACATAGACACTGAATTGTTTTTTTTCTTTGGGTTTTGTTAAACATTTTGTATTTTCTGTTCTTTAATACCTGATGTACAGATCCAGAAATAAAGCTCTGGAAAAGGTCTCAAGATTTCTGCTTTACTCAGTTTTTTATGTGCATTGAATTTCTGCTTTTTGTGGTGGATCTCTCCCCAAAATTGGTTGCCGTCCCCTAATAGCCTAATCCCTACACTTAAGCCAAAATTAGCCTTTTGGGCCTTAATATCTTTCCCTTTTTTTACATGCAAAAAAAGTTACGTAGGCCTAACCATTAATGGTGACACAATGTTACAACGTTAGAAATGTTGGACACATTACATTTGTCGAACCTGTTAAAGTGCTGCCGTTTCATGGGTTTGTCATTAGGCCTACAGAAATGGCGTGGTTAAATCTTGTTTATTCTGTTGCTTGTGAAATGTCAACTGTCATTGACATGTTAAAATGGTGGTGAAACGTATTACATTGCAATAGGCTTTTGCACATTTGCAAAGATGTGGCTAGCAGACAGACATTTTTCACAAAGAAAGGGTGAGAGATTGGCTATATCGAACATTCAGAATGGCCAGCGCGCGCTTCTTCGGCTTCAAGGGATGTTGGAATTGGAGGCTCTTAAATAAAAAATCTGCTCAATGCAAAAGATTTCTTCCTCTTTGATTGCAATGGTGTGATATGCCACGGAGAAAAGCCAATAACCGGTGTGTTCCTTGATCAAACACAGCAAAAAAATGCAATAACCGGTGAGTTCTTTGATCAAACACAGCACTAGGCCACAGGAGAATTACGTGACAAATTCTACCGCCTGGGCTTTGATGTAATGCAAGAGCAGATATTCAGCTTCTCTTATTGTTCTGCGCTTTACCTGAGAGATGTCTCTAAGGAGCAAGGCAAGGTGTTTGTCATAGGCTGAGGGGGTGCGTAATGATTTGAGAGGCTGGCATTCATTTTGTTGATGAAGATGACCACACTATATTTAACTGGACATTGGCCTCAGATGTCAAAGCGGTCCTTGTTGGAATTGACAAGTTGACCTTCCTTAAATTGGGTAAAGCCTCCTGCAATCTGCGGGATCCACCATCGCAGGCCACACCAACCCTGCGCAATTGCTGTAACCACAGACCCCCAGAACCCAACCAACCCAACTCCAACTTGGCCAAGATAAAGCAAAGCAGTGTGACAAAAACAACACAGTTACACATGGGATAAACAAATGCACAGTCAATAACACAATAGAAAAATCTGTATACAGTGTGTGCAAATTAAGTAAGGAGGTAAGGCAATTAATAGGCCAACAGTGGCGAAGTAATTACAATTTAGCAATTTACACTGGAGTGATACATGTGCAGTTGAGGATGTGCAAGTAGAAATACTGGTGTGCAAAACAGCAGAAAAACAAAATATGGGGATGAGGTACGTAGTTGGTTGGATGGGCTATTTACAGATGGGCTGTGTACAGCTGCAGCGATCGGTAAGCTGTTCTGACAGCTGAAGCTTAAAGTTAGTGAGGGAGATATGTCTCCAACTTTAGTGATTTTTGCAATTCGTTCCAGTCATTGGCAGCAGAGAACTGGAAGGAAAGGCGGCCAAAGGAGGTGTTGGCTTTGGAGATGACCAGTGAAATATACCTGCTGGAGTGCATGCTATAGGTGGGTGTTGCTATGGTGACCAGTGAACTGAGATAAGGCTGAGCTTTACCTAGCAAAGACTTATCGATGACCTGGAGCCAGTGGGTTTGGCCAAGAATATGTAGAGGACCAGCCAACGAGAGCATACAGGTCGCAGTGGTGGGTAGTACATGGGGCTTTGGTGACAAAACGGATGGCACCGTGATAGACTGCATACAATGTTCTGAGTAGAGTGTTGGAGGCTATTTTGTAAATGACATCGCTGAAGTCAAGAATCGGTAGGATAGTCAGTTTTACAAGGGTATGTTTGGCAGCATGCGTGAAAGAGGCTTTGTTGCGAAATAGGAAGATTTAACTTTGGATTGGAGATGCTTAATGTGAGTCTGGAAGGAGAGTTTACAGTCTAGCCAGACACCTAGGTATTTATTGTTGTCCACATATTCTAAGTCAGAACCGTCCAGAGGAGTGATGGTGGGCGGGTGCGGGCAGCAATCGGTTGAAGAGCATGCATTTAATTTTACTAGCATTTAAGAGCAGTTGGAGGCCACAGAAGGAGTGTTGTATGCTGTTGAAGCTCGTTTGGAGGTTTGTTAATACAGTGTCCAAAGAAGGGCCAGATGTATACAGAATGGTGTCGTATGCGCATAGGTGGATCAAAGAATCACCCGCAGAGCAAGAGCGACATCATTGATATTTACAGAGAAAAGAGTCGGCCCGAGAATTGAACCCTGGGGCGGGGGCTTGGGCCAGTTGCTGCAGGGAGTGCAAAGCTGTTGGCCGGGGTTGGGGTAGTCAGGTGGAAAGCATGGCCAGCCGTAGAGAAATGCTTATCGAAATTCTCGATTATCGTGGATTTATCAGTGGTGACAGTGTTTCTTAGTCTCAGTGCAGTGGGCAGCTGGGAGGTGGTACTCTTATTCTCCATGGATTTTACAGTGTCCCAAAACTTTTTGGAATTAGCCTTTGCTTTCCTAACTGACTGTGTGTATTGGTTCCTGACTTCCCTGAAAAGTTGCATATTGCGGGGACTATTCGAAGCTAGTGCAGTACACCACAGGGTGTTTTTGTGCTGGTCAAGGGCAGTCAATTCTGTAGTGAACCAAGGGTTATATCTGTTCTTAGTTCTACATTTTTTGAAAGGGGCATGTTTATTTAAGATGGTGAGGAAAGCACGTTTAAAGAACAACCAGGCAAATGTGCTAAAGACCATCTTTTACAGTCTAAATGTAATTTTAATGGGAAAATTCTTGAATGGAAAATTCTCTTAACATTATTGAATAACTTAAAATAAATAACTTAAATATACATTAACCTCTTCAATTAAAATAAATGTACATGATCATCTATAGAATGATATAACAAACAAAATAATAAAATCAGCAGCAGATTTTTGAACTAAGTATACATACCAACTAGAAAATAAGCAGCTGGAAAGGTGGAAATGAAAAATGGAAAACAAACTGGAAATGGAAAGGCCTGATGGTGTCACTAGAGGAAAGGTCAAGAGGTCACCAAATCAATAGGGTTCTTCCACTTGGGGTCTTGATTGTGCACAACAAATGTTATGGCAATCCAGCCATTACTTTGAGATATATCTTGTTCTCAGTCTTGTTCTCAACCTGTGGGCATCATGTGTGTAGTGATCCAATATCCATATCCATGCCATTTAACAGTTATCACTGGCTCTTGCTCAGCCTTACTCACCAAGAGTCCAGCGCCGAGCCTTCTTGCTAGCAAAGTCACTGATCAAGTCTTTGAAGTCCAGCTTTCTAGCTAACTGACTTTCAATGGACAGCATGGCAAGACTGCAAAGCCTGTCCATAGTGGACCTCAAATAGTTTTTAAAAATCAGTTTTAGCTTACTGAAAGCTCTCTCACCACCAGCAACAGTCACAGGCAGTGTGCAAAATATACGTAAAGCAATGCACACTTCTCCAACAATGCTTTGCAGCTGCATCATACAAATTGTGTTCAGGAGACCAAGAGGGGACACGTTAGAGGGGAAAGTGGCAGCATATACAGTGTTCAGGTGTCTTATGATGAAACTCAGGTGTAAGATCTCTGGAATACTTCATGAAGGGACTTTATCCTCACTAATCTGCCCAACTTTCAGAACAGCAGAAAATGATTCTACAATGTTTGCAGTGGTGTGGAACCTAGTGTCCAAGTCACTTATGATGTTGTCCATAGCAGTAAAAAACACTGTGTTCGGAAACACCGTTGCTGCACTGAACTGAGCTGTCTCCTCTTCAGAGGTCTCATCATGGAATCTCTTCCTTTTCCTCTGGCGGCTATGTTCCTAAATTGAGGTGCAACATTCATTTGCGTAGCAATCAGTTAAGGCTCTGATATTGGCTGCATCTGTGTAAAGTGAGATTTTTCCTGTGAGATTCCCGTCCTCAATGTATTGCAGTACCTGCAATTATGCCAATTGACATGTCATTCAACACAATGCAGCTCACCTCCTTCTTCGGTTGGGAGTTGGGCTGGTTCAGGGGTATGGGGATGGGGAGACAGGGCTGGTTCAGGGGGGTGGGGATGGGGAGACAGGGCTGGTTCAGGGGTATGGGGATGGGGAGACAGGGCTGGTTCAGGGGTATGGGGATGGGGAGACAGGGCTGGTTCAGGGGGGCGGGGATTGGGAAACAGGGCTGGTTCAGGGGTATGGGGATGGGGAGACAGGGCTGGTTCAGGGGTATGGGGATGGGGAGACAGGGCTGATTCAGGGGTATGGGGATGGGGAGACAGGGCTGGTTCAGGGGTATGGGGATGGGGAGACAGGGCTGGTTCAGGGGTATGGGGATGGGGAGACAGGGCTGGTTCAGGGGGATGGGGAGACAGGGCTGGTTCAGGGGTATGGGGATGGGGAGACAGGGCTGGTTCAGGGAGATGGGGAGACAGGGCTGGTTCAGGGGTATGGGGATGGGGAGACAGGGCTGGTTCAGGGGTATGGGGATGGGGAGACAGGGCTGGTTCCGGGGTATGGGGATACAGGGCTGGTTCAGGGGTATGGGGATGGGGAGACAGGGCTGCTGAGCCTGAAGCTGCATCTGTTGGGCCTGGCACCAGGCAGGGACAACTGATTTAGTATGAATAGCTTGCTAAACGTTCACCTGCATTGATTAAATGTTGGCTAAAAGAGGAGCAAAATGTAAACACTCTCACTCTTACTTTTTGCCAAAATGAAGAAAATAAAAAGAAACAGTTTTATTAGTACATTGTAAATGTGTGAGTGAGTGAGTGAGTGAGTGAGAACATACTCTATTTCCAATTCTCATCTCTCTCTGTCTGGTTCTGGGTGTCTGACAGCATTCTTGGAGGTGGCCACAGGCAGGAAGGCAACGGTGATCGGCAAGCCCCTTTGAGTGCATCTCCAATCAGTTCAGAGTGAACCCAGCCTAGAGCCTGGTGGTGGGGGACCTTATTGAGTCTGGAAACAGAAATGCTGTTTGTGGACAACTGTGGCCTGGATACCATGCTTACACTCACAGGTACAGGGTGAAGACGGCCCAGGAGGAGAGATTGATCTCTCCACAAACCACAGCTTTGTGCCAGACGATGTTGTTAACACTATTGCTGACTTCATACTGTGACGCCCTGAATTTGTCTCAACTGTATCAGTGCTTCCCCTGCGGATGGGGCGCTTCCCCTTTAATTCTCTATTAAATAGCCAGCATCAGCTCCGCAGAAGTCAGTTGTGACAGTGGCGCGAGAGAGCTTCCAACCCTCAGCTTGGAAGCTCGTTCATACCCAGTTTGTTTTTGTTGTATTTAAAAGCGTGTACTGTAGCCGTGGCGCAGAATCAAACCAGTATCGGATCTACTTTGGTCTCAGCTGTTTTAGACTTTCTCTGCTGGAGAAATGTGGCGGATTGGATTGTCTGACTGACCACAACTGTTTTGCATACGGTAATTCTTCATTTGTTTTGGGGTGATTTATACCGTGTTGGTTTGTGTTCCCTTGACACCCAAAAGTGCTCGTTACATTTTTAACTCTTAGTAACAGGTAAATGGTTAAATCCACTCACTTATCAACAGAACATCCCTGGTCATCCCTACTGCCTCTGATCTGGTGGACTCACTAAACACACAGGCTTCGTTTGTAAATAATATCTGAGTGTGACCCTGGCTATCTGTACATTTAAAAAAAAATCTGGTGCCATCTGGTTTGCTTAATAAGACATTTGAAATGATTTATACTTAAGTATTTTTTTTGGCAGTTACATTTACTTTTGATACTTAAGTATATTTTAAACCAAATACTTTTAGACTTTAACTCAAGTAGTATCTTAGTATCTGTCTTTCACTTTTACTTGAGTCGTGTTCTATTAAGGCACATTTATGTAAGTATGAAAATTGGGTACTTTATCCACCACTGTTTTTACAGGAGTCCTTTGAATTGGTACAGACTTGAAAGGCTGGACGGGCTCATTCCCAGACAAACAAAAAGGAGAATCAATATTTTCTCTGGTAGGTACAACCTACCTGGCACCCCGATCAAAAAACAACCAAGTCAAAAACCGTTACATAAAAAATGGCACCTCTTATGGGACTTCGCAACATAGAGAATTAACCAAAGCAAATCTTTCGTGTGGAATTTAAACAATGGATTCAACTCAAGACAATGTGCTCATCCATATCATACCTGTCAATGGGAATACCCAGGTTCATTCTGAAAATGGAGTTGACAATGCAAATAATGTGACTACTGAGGATGTGAATGGAGATAATGGAGTTGATTTGGGCCAGTATACATTAAAGTATACATGTACAAAGTTTCCTTCCTCTGCGTTGTGCGTTCTACATGTGATTTGAGAAACTACAAGAGGAAATTGTTTATATAACTGTGCACAGTAAGTGGTCACCACCCCCTTGAGTGAGGTCAGAGAGTGTGTCAGCGTGACAGAACCACCCCTTTGAACTAAGGTTGCCAGGTGCACGGTGTTTCCCCCGGCACATTGGTGTGGCTGGCTTCCGGGATGGATGCGCGCTGTGTTAAGAAGCAGTGCGGCTGGTTGGGCTGGTTGGGTTGTGTATCGGAGGACGCATGACTTTCAACCTTCGTCTCTCCCGAGCCCGTACGGGAGTTGTAGCGATGAGACAAGATAGTAGCTACTAAAACAATTGGATACCACGAAATTGGGGAGAAAAAGGTGTAAAATTCAAAAAAATAAAAATTATAAATCTAAAAGTTTAAATTCAACTAATGCAAGAGCCTTTAACTTCCATCATCAACTAAGTAAAATACATTGGCCTAAAAATGTATGTTCTTTCAATCACAATCTCTCTACTTCACCTGTCTGCCTCCCTTTCTATCTATCTTGACTTGAGCTGTCGCTAGTGAAGTATCAACTAGCCTATTCCGGGCCCTGAATTTCCTGTGCCAGTGAGCTCGGGAGTTTTTTTTTGACATTTCCGCTGGATACATGGAATCATCAGATCATGATAAACAGACTTCATTGACTTACTGTGTACGGTGAAGAAAAAAATACTGAGAAGCTCAGCTTATTAGTGGTGGATGTGGTGAGTTAAATCAATCAGAATCTCCAAATAGGCACTTTCCTACATTTGTGTGCAGCAGGCTAACTTTATCAGGACAAAGAACCCAGGCACATTGCTCACATGGAGCATTCCAAACAAAAGACAATGAAACAAATTACACAACTCGTAAATGATGGTTATGAAATAAACCAAAAGTTGTTTCTCACAAGTGTTGTAGGTTGTGAACTCTGCAAACAACGTTTACATTTACTAGGCCTTTTGAGTCATTTAGCAGATGCTCTTATCCAGAGCGACTTAGAGTTAGTGCATTCATCTTAAGATAACTAGGTGGGACAATCACATATCACAGGTATAGAAAGTACATTTTTCCTCAATGTAGCTGTCAGAGCTAGGTGGGAAGATGGGCAGGCACTCTGCTGTCCTAGCTTCAGAGGGAAGCTGGTTCCACCATTGGACAGATAAAAGCTTGGACTGGGCTGAGTCGGAGCTGCCCTTCCGTTGGGGTGGAAGGGCCGAGAGACCTGAGGTGGCAGAACGGAGTGCTCGGGTCAGGGTGTAGGGTTTGAGCATAGCCTGAAGGTAGGGAGGGGCAGTTCCTCTTGCTGTTCCGTAGGTAAGCACCATGGTCTTGTAGTGGATGCGAGCTTCAACTGGAAGCCAGTGGAGTGTGCAGAGGAGCAGGGTGACATGAGGGAACTTGGGAAGGTTTAAAACCAGGCGGGTTGAGGTGTTCTGGGTAAGTTGCAGGGGTTTGGTAGCACAAGTGGGGAGACCAGCCAACAGCAAGTTGCAGTAGTCCAGACGGGTGCCTGGATTAGGACCTGCGCCACTTCCTGTGTGAGGGGAAAGGTCGTACTCTACGGATCTTGTAGAGCATGAACCTGCAGGAGCGAGTCACTGCTTTGATATTTGCAGAAAACAACAGGGTGTTGTCCAGGGTCACGTCAAGGTTCTTTGCACTATGGGAGGGCGACACTGTAGAGTTGTCAACTGTGATGGAGGTCTTTGAGCGGGCAGGCCTTCCCTGGGACGAAGAGCAGCTCCATCTTGTCGAGGTTGAGCTTGAAGTGGTGGGCCGACATCCAAGCTGACATATCTGCTAGACACGCAGAGATGCGTTTCGCCACCTGGGTGTCAGAAGGGGGAAGGAGAAAAGTAGTTCAGTGTCATCCGTATAACAATGATAGGAGTGACTTGTGTATAGAGAGAAGAATAGAGGGCCTAGAACCGAGCACTAGGGGAACCAGTAGTGAGAGTACGTGGTGCAGACAGATCCTCTACACGTCACCTGGTAGGAGCGGCTTGCCAGGTAGGATGCAATCCAAGTGTGCATAGCCTTAGACACCCAGCCCTGAGAGGGTGGCGAGGAGTATCTGGTGGTTCACGGTGTCAAAGGCAGCAGATGGATCTAGGAGGAAGAGAACAGAGGAGAGAGAGTCAGCTTTGGCAGTGCAGAGAGCCTCCGTGACACAGAGAAGAGCAGTCTCGGTTGAGTGACCCGTCTTGAAGCCTGACTGGTGTGGGTCAAGAAATTTGTTCTGAGAGATAATGAGAAAGTTGATCAGAGACAGCAGTGTTTTGGAAAGAAAATAAACTATATAATGGGGAATTTATCAAAATAACGACATTATCTTGATACATATTGACACTTTTCACTGACAGCTGCAACTCAGCTAGTTCTATTGCCACTCACGCAACCCAAATTGGAGGCTTCCCAAATAGGCATTTTTTATAAGAAGCTAATGATCCTCTGTGGCTAAGTCATGCTCCCTGGTGAAGTGTTTTGAATGTATTATTTAGAAGTAATTACATAATTTTGGCAAAACATCCATTTACTCTAGAGGAAGCCAGCATCCGAACAGTGCACTGTGCCCCTGCCAACTTTCCTTTCCAATTCGCAAGTAGCTGAAACCAGAGATCTGTATATAATGACCAGATGCTCATGTCTCCACCCTAACAATGTGAGTCTTTGTCCCAAAGTTGGTTGGAGCGCAAGTCCTTTCGCTTCACCACCCCTGCTGAAACTAGTGCGCGAAACAGCACCCCTCTGTCTCACTATATGTAGTACATGTATCTGACGCTGTATAGTGTGACATGCCATAATCTTTTTGTCAAGACATCAGATACATGGTCTACAGATACTGAGAGGCACCACTTCACTCACACAGATGTTTCATCTGACATTGATGCGTCTTACGGTCAAATAAATTATTTTGGACGGGCAAGGATGTACGGTAGGGCGGGCCAGGCCCCTAAGGCCCGCCCATAATGCCAACCCTGACTGAAGGGGAAAGGAAAGAAAAGAGCCCTTGATTTTCTTCATTCTAGGGGTGAAATTCAGTCTGGTCCTTGTTTGGATGTGGTATCATAAAAATGCAGAGCAAAATGTGCAACTAAGAAAGCACCTTTGGATATGGACAACAATAGTGTAGAGATGGGAAAACTTACTGGTCAATTAAAAACTAATGTACAGTGGATCATGCCAACATTCACATCAACCTTAAAGGATTTAATTAAGTGAAGGTGTGAAATAATGGGCACTGAATGAGGTGGGTGCTGAACAAATAAATGGTGATAGAGATTTATTGTAATTGCTTTTCTTCCAAGACAATTAAATTAAAAATGTCCATTGAAATAAATATCTACACAATCACATCTTTAAAAATATACTTTATTTGTACAGTTTCAGTTATTATAGTATTATTCTGTGTCTGAGGTGTGGCAGCAGGTCCTCTCTTGTTGGGGAACAAAATTAGGCAAAAACACAAACTGATTTCCACAGGTAAGGACTTATCACTCTGGTCCACCACGCTGGAAAAGATAAGAAAACAAAAGAGTTGGTGGTTAGTGAGATCTTCCCTGTATTGCAAGACTCGGGTAACAACAGTTAATGCACTTTGAGTACTCAGAATGCCTTCTCTAAAACTATGGGGTAAACCAAAAGCAGAGATCTAATTAAAGTACAGGCCCAACCCATGAGTGTAACTGCATGTCACAAAAATATCACCCCTTTCAGTATTTGTATGAACACTTAAAAAAAAAGAATTACAGCACTTCTTCAGTGCCCCAGCTAGGCACTCACCTGAATATAGTCCATCTCGTCTGTTTCCAATGCCCTCCTGCGGTATCTCTGGGGGAGTTCCTTCACTGTGGCCACACTGTCTGGGGTTCCAGAGAGTAGAGTGACAGGTCTGGGGGGTCTCGATAACAGCGGCGGTGCTACAACTGGAGGTGAACTTGGAGAGCTGACTGCTAATGTTTTAAGAGTCTCTTGGACTGAAACAGAGGAAAAGGTTGTTTTAAAACATTAGCCGAATAGGTAGCTTTAAATCAGTGATGTTATTGTTTTAGACATCCAGTGTTTATCCTACAAATATTTCCAGCAGTGGCAAATTTAGTGTGTGTGTGTGTGGGGGGGGGTGGAATAAAAATAGCAGTCTCAAATCAAATTTCCTGCAATTACACACATTTTGCCATGGCTTATTCTATCAGAGTGACTCAAAATCAATGGGGGCCCCATGCCATACTATATTTGGAATTTCAGATTGTTCGTTCTCAGGGATTCTTATTTAAAAAATATTACTCCATTATCCTTTCTGAATACTTTCTGGTTTTAGTCATTTAAGTATACACTGAAAGTTACCATCCAGTGCACCGCTGCTAAATGCACATAGGTGAAACACTGGACATCCTTTGTGTTTTATGTTATTTTATTCATTACTCATAGCACTATTTTATAATGAAATTGGAAAGGACTAAAACAACCTCTTACTAAAATACACTGGGGTTGACAAAAGGGAAAACAAGTCAGTGTTTCCATCTTTGATTTGAAAAGCGCCTGAAAACAATACCCAGGTTTTCCAACAACACTACCCATTAGCACTACCCATGGACGAAAAAAATAACAATAGTTAGTGCAACATCACACTGGCAAGTTCTTACTCACCACTCAGCCTTGGGACCCCCTCTCTGCTGGGAAACTTCATTAGCGGAGCATGAGGTTTCACAGCCTGAAAGGTAGTCGAATGAAAACAGACAAGTTACTCAATCACTTCAAGACTTCTCTTTTGCAGCCAGACAATCCTATCTATATTGCTTATTGCTATGAATTGAAAGCAATACCATATAGCAGTAGGCGAACAAAATGTTTATCATTGCCTTGAATAAACTGCCAGATAAGTTGGGTAGCTAGAGTAGACACTGACAGGGAGAACTACTGATCAGCGAACGTGCTATTTCTAGCCTTAGTTCAACGACTAACCGTGTATGGCAGTTAACATGGCATTAGTTCGTTTGAACTGAGTAAGTCAACTTTTACGAACATGTACATGATAGTTAGTAGCTAGCTACGTGCTCAAGCTTTTGAATTACATGCAGACCAACAAGGGCATTAGCATGGGTAGCTAGCTCGTTAGTTTGGGGATGCACAGCAAAAACAAAGCGAAAACAAATGTCGTTGACTTCTGACCTTGGAAATCGCAACTTGCATTGACTATTGAACTTTTAAAAGTACTCACTTGAGTTACAAGTGTTGTTGCAGAGCGATAAATATCCAAGTTTGACAAGCGTACCTGTACCACCCGTCCAACTGCAGCCATTGTGCTACTGACTTTGCCACCCATGTCCTCGCGGGTCTTCTTCCGGGTGAAAACAATCCTCAGTTCCTAAAAGTACCAGAAGAGGGAGTTGTCATGTGAAAATGGAAAATGACTATGTCCGCAGTATATAAACCATAGGTTTAGAACAACGGTATGTGATAGGAGACATTCTACTGCATGGATGCTAATGTGAGCTATCAAAAAGCTAATGGGGCATCGGAGGATAACACCATCCCATTCAGAGTAAAATACACAATAAAACATATCTTAGACATGTATACGAATTTCAAACCCGGCCAGATCAGATCTAATGTCTTAAAAAGTTGAGTTAATTGTAACATACAATGTCTTACCTTCGGCTTGATGCTGTCAGCTGAAAGTAGGTTATATTATTCGAAAACAAAATAAACGTTCAGGTCAGTTTCCCAGGCCATACTGTCAAACCATGACGTTTGTTTGCACCGAGTTGATTTCTAAGAATAGCACAAGAAAACCGTTCTTAATCGGACAAAATGCTGGTAGCAGACAAATTCCATCAACCAATTTGAGCTATTCAGTGCCCATTGAAAATGAACCTCGTTTTACATGTTAAAATAAGCACTATAGACAATGGTGAACCAAACGCAGCTAGCAAAGGCATTTAACCTTCATATCTATCTTTCAGTCAGCCTAGAGATTGCTGAAGGGGGCGGGGGGTTGCTGAATAATTATCTGGTCACGTGATTAGTGGTAACTTCCGAGCGGTACATTCAAAGGTCGAAACCAAGAGCCTATCATACAGCCTAACATGGACTATATAGGGAATAGGGTGCAATTTGACACAACGACTGTCTTATTGGAATCAAACAGCTCCTCCTAAACTGGCTTTGAGAAGGAAAACAAATATTAGCACTACCCATCTACTTTGGGATAGATTTCAATGCGTTTGCATTGTTTGTCAAAAATGTCAGTCACACAAACCAGAAATGAGTATCAGTTGTTTACCCACTGATGTTGTAATTACACTGCACCTGCCAATGGAAAAAAACATGTAAATGCATGTTTTAAGCATAACTTGATGTATAGAGTGGGGCCTGTATTTTTTTTCCCCAGAGCAATGAGGGAACTGACCAATCGTAGCCTAGACCTTTGTTCAAAGATGAAGACACTTCAGCAGGTGGGTGCATCTGTTATCAATATGGTTGGACAATGGATGTTTTCACCAATCTGTGTGACCGTAACTAACAGCTTTATAAATTAGAACAGAATGTTTATTGCTTTCATCATAAAAATGGTCATTGGCTTGGTTCTGCTGCTGTATTGTGTTACCAACTGTTGTGGATTTATGGAATGTTATTTCTGACCTCTTGTTTGCTTTGTCAACAGGAATCATATGAGCTTCAGGACCAAATCACAGACCTACAAAAAGCATAGGCTAGGTATTTCATCATCCACACTATGGATGCTTTACCATGGAGGATATATAGGAATTCACTAAATGTTATTGAAGATATTCAATCACCTTTTAGTTCATGTTTTCATACTTTGCCCTGTAGTTCAGGTGGAGCAGAGAACTGAATAAAAAAATGAAACTCCTTCAAACATATTTAAATCGTTTGCATTTTATTTTTCTCCTCTGCAGATCCAAAGCGTCTCACTCATGAGAAGATGGACGAGTTGAAGAGGGAGCCTCCCCGAGGCAAAGTACAGAAACATCCTGCAGAAAGGCCAGTCTCACCGAGAGAAATACCAGAAGATGGCCACCATCACACAGAATGTCCTGCGGGTAAATGGGCATTTTTCTATCTTTAAGAATACATTTATTTTTATTCTTAAGATGTGTCCCAATCTCTTTTTTCTGAAGTGTGCACTCATTCACTTCTTCTCACAAGTCTAAAAGCATTGGATTGGTGGAGTCATGGGCTAGTGGGAATTTCCACCATATTTCTTATACCAGTCGTTTCCTTTCAAACCAGTAAAGACTTCCTGCACACTTCGGGAGGAAGAGGATATCATTGGGACACAGTCTTAGTGCAAAGAGAATGACAGCATATTACCTGTTTTTGTTATGTCAAAATCATGTTGTGATGTTTTCTCCAGGGGATCATCATTGCCAGTAAAGTGAACTGGCGAGATGACCACCAAACTGAGAGCCATCGCCATGACGTTGGAGGACATTCCCATCTCTGAGGAATGAGTAGTCAGCATGGAAGGAAAAGTAATTGTAACATTGTTTAAGCATATGTACAGTTATCAGAAGCTGTAGTGAGAGAGAAGGAACAAAGTGTTGATATCACAGTAATGTAAAACACATACATAATACACTGCTTCAGAGATGGACATTTGTACTGCAGTTGCACTGCATTTTGTATTGACCTTAACTTGAGTTATGAATAAATCTACTAATCATCGGTTTGAAATATAATAGTTATTCTATTGAAATTATGGAAAATAAATGATGCATGATGAAACCACAGGAGTATGGCTCTGCCAGTAGGTGCGGTACAAACTAATCGGCCACGGTCTCTACCATTCTAATTACTGCAGAAGTACAAAATATTTCCTGTAGACTTGACACTCAAGTCATGATATATTTTTGGAAATATTATTGCGACTCATAATTGTGTAATTTTGTCATTCTTTGCATGTGTCTCTCAGCCGACTCAAATAATGACAAGGTAGAGCAGAAAAAAGAACCAAGTAGTCAAAAATTCAAGGCTTGTTTAGTAGCTAACTAGCATTAATGTATGAGAGCCAGCCTGTGCCAGATGTTTTTTAGCTAGCTATAATGAACAAAACATATAAAGATTTTACTGAGTTACAGTTCATATAAGGAAATCAGTCAATTGAAATAAATTCCTTAGGCCCTAATTTATGGATTTCACATGACTGGGAATACAGATACCTTTTTAAAAAATGGGCCGCACAATGGGTCTCAGGATCTCGTCACGGTATTTCTGTGCATTCACATTGCCATTGATAAAACGCAATTGTGATGGTTGTCCATAGTTTATGCCTGTCCGTACTATAACTCCACCGCCACCATGGGGCACTCTTTTCACAACGGCGACATCAGCAAATCGCTCGCCCACACAACGCTATACACACATGTGCGAGAAATAAGGTGTGTATGGAACATTTATGGGACATTTGATTTCAGTTTATGAAACATGGAACCAACACTTCACATGTTGCGTTTATATTTTTGTTCAGTGTAGATAGCTAGCCATAACTGGCTGGATACTGCATCCCATGAATGATGTACGGCAAATGAATGAAGATGAAGATTGACCATGCAGAGTCTTTTAGAGGAAATCATCTGCGTTTCGGTTCGATGAGATACGATTCGACGCACTAGCATGTTTTTACTGAAACACATTCATTTTCCATTCTATATTCAAATCTGCTGCTATTGGAGCTTACGAGTTGGCCCTCTGAGCTGGATCTGTCTTCGTGTTGTGGAAATGGTATATAGTGCCTTCGGAAAATATTCAGACCCTTTAATTTTTCGACAAAATATTAAATATTTTTTCCCCTAGTCAATCTACACACCTTACCCCATCGTGACAAAGCAAAAACAGGTTTTAGACTTATGCTAATTCATACAAATAAAATATCACATTTAAATAAGTATTCAGACCATTTACTCTGTACTTTGTTGAAGCACCTTTGGCAGTGATTACAACCTCAAGTCTTCTTGGGTATGACGCTACAAGCTTGACACACCTGTATTTGGGGAGTTTCTCCCATTCTTCTCTGCAGATCCTCTCAAGCTCTGTCAGGTTGGATGGGGATTGTTGCTGCACAGCTATTTTCAGGTCTCTCTAGAGATGTTTGATCGGGTTCAAGACCGGGCTCTGGCTGAGCCCCTCAACGACATTCAGAGACTTGCCCCGAAGCCACTCATGCGTGGTAATGGCTGTGTCCTTGTCCTGTTGGCAGGTGAACCTTTGCCCCAGTCTGAGGCCCTGAGAGCTCTGGAGCAGGTTTTCATCAATGATCTCTCTGTACTTTACTGCATTCATCTTTTCCTCAATTCTGCCTGGTCTCCCAGTCCCTGAAAAACATCCCCACAGCATGATGCTGCCACCACCATGCTTCACCATAGGGATGGTGCCAGGTTTCCTCCAGACGTGACACTTGGCATTCAGGCTAAATCGTTCAATCTTGGTTTCATCAGACCAGAGAATCTTGTGTCTCATGGTCTGAGAGTCTTTAAGTGCCCTTTGGCAAACTCCAAGTGGGCTGTCATGTGCCTTTTACTGAGGAGTGGCTTCCGTCTGGCCACTCTACCATAAAGGCCTGATTGGTGGAGTGCTGCAGAGATGGGTGTCCTTCTGGAAGTTTATCCCATCTCCACAGATTAACTCTAGAGCTCTGTCAGAGTGACCATCGGGTTCTTGGTCACCTCCCTGACCAAGGCCCTTCTCCTCAGTTTGCTCAGACGGCCAGCTCTAGGAAGAGTCTGGGTGCTTCCAAACTTCTTCCATTTAAGAATGATGGAGGCAATTGTGTTCTTGGGGACCTTCAATGCTGCATATATGTTTTGGTACCCTTCACCAGATCTGTGCCTCGACACAATCCAGTCTTGGAGCTCTACGGACAATTCCTTCCACCTCATGGCTTGGTTTTTGCTCTGACATGTACTGACAACTGTGGGACCTTATAAAGACTTGTGTGTGGCTTTCCAAATCATGTCCAATCAATTTAATTTACCACAGGTGGACTCCAATCACATTGATTAACGGAAACAGGATGCACCTGAACTCAATTGAGTCTCAGACCAAAGGGTCTGAATAGATATGTAATTAAGGCATGTTTTTTATTTTTAATAAATCAACAATGTCAACCTGTTTTTGCTTTGTCATTATGGGGTATTGTGTGTAGATTGCTGAGGATATTTTTTTTATTTACTCCATTTTAGAATAAGATTGTAACGTAATAAAGTGGAAAAAGTAAAGGGGTCTGACTACTTTCCAAAGGCACTGTATAGACAGTGTGTTTTAATCAAATCAACTATATATGCATTGAGCTTGCACGGTTTAATGAAATAAGACAAATGACTCAAGAGGAAGTCAGAGATCAAGATGTCCTGACCATCTTCCTCAGGCTCCTACCGGCTTTCGCAGATTCTGCCATTAATCTCCTAAAGTTGGCTACACAAAGACCGCAAACTTTCTGCCAATTTACCTTACCATTTCTACTGATCTGCATGCCAGTTATGTCATATTTTCGTAGAACAGTTTCATTTAATTTATAATATGTCTATCTCAAAATCATTGTCATGTGGTTAATTAAAATTATATCCAAATCTAAATGAAAAGGATACAAACCTAAAAAGTAACTTATATTGCCATTGCCAACTATGTAAAAAATAGCCTATAAAGCCAACAAATAAAAACATTGCAGCCTGCAGGTAGAAAATATCCTGATAAAAATAAATATCCTATAAATCACATTGTATCAACTATTAACTTGGGTATGGCCTGAAGATCCTTGCTGTAGGCTATTTGCGCAAGGGATAAGAAGTAATCAGGTAGGCCTATTTTAAGATGTTTCAACTGGATCAGAGCATGACATTTTTCCCTTTCCTGTTGAGTTGTTATTGAAAAGGAGAGTGCTGTAAAGATTTTTCAAATACACTGAGGAATTAGTCATTCTCAATGGATGTCAAAACATACTCTGTTTGCTTGCTGTTTGAGGTGAAGAAAACATTACGTTGAGAAGCTCCACAGCGTTTGTGAGTGTTTGAGTTAAGCCAATCAGAAATACTAATCAGATCCCCAAATGGGCACATTAATATGCCTACATTTGCGAGCAGGCCAGGTAGCCTATAGCCTACTACTATGCGTAATCAGGTGCACGTCCTTACTCAACTATGACAGGAGCTCTCCAAACAAAAGACAATGACTAAACTGACAAAACTCATAAATGGAATGAAATAAACCAAAACTTGTTTCTCACAAGTGTAGCATAGGTTGTGTGCTGTGCAACCCATGTGTCCATTCCGACAATGAGAACCGTGGAACAATAATATATAGAATGCATTGACAGACATTACCATAACCAAACAGACATTGTAGATGAGAAATTATAGGAATTAACGGTAAAAGTCCTACTGGTGATAAAGTATGTAATGGGGAATTGATAGACACTAACAATCAAACGCAAACAATTCACACGATCAAGTTATGAAACAATGAATGTGCACAAGCTGGCGGGACAGAGCGTATTCTGGAGAGACGTGCATTGTCCAGCAACACTCCCCTTCTTTTTGGACTGTGCCATCCCCGCGGCCTCTGCAATGAATTAGTTCAGAGAGATGGGCGCGAATAAGACCGGTGTCTCGTGTGCCATAAAATATATGTATATATTTGCTACTGCTCGACTAAAAACAATCTCGGTCAACCAACAGCCTATCAACTAATCAATCGACCAGTTGAATAATTGGGGTCAGCCCTACTTTCATCTTCCCCTTGTCTGAAGTTCGTGGCCTGCGAGTTGGACGTTAGACTGGCTGCTGAGCTCAAGAAGTGACTACCAAAACAAAGGGTATTCAAATCATAGTTGGTCATATCCTGGCAGCATCAAATGGTAATGTGACAAGCAATATATAACGTTCTGGTTCTTTCCAGGTCCACTGCAGTTGAGCAGCTGTTGGAGAACTACAGGATTCACTGTTCAGTACACAATGTGGTAAGCACACACCTCATGACAATATTCACTGATGTTTCTGCAGTCTGTATATTTTCACATTCTGGATGTTGTTAGGTAATTATAACTTATCAAAGTGAGTCATTACATTTGTTCATGTTTCTGGAACAGGAAATCCTAGCAAACTTCAGCAGAACCAAGAAGATTGAGTGTTCTGCAGGAGATATTGTTCAGTGAGAAGCAAGCCAGGAGCATAGACAGACGACTTCATGGTGTAAGTGGAGCTGGACTATTCTACTTATGTATGCCTTATATTTTGTTTTAATGTTACGTTAACTAGTGATTCTTCATGTCATAACCTTCATAATGTCTTCTGTCCACAGACTTCACACATTCAACTCTGCTGGGATCCACTTATCCTAAGCAGACGTTACTGCTGAGGACTTGGTGCAGGAAAGCAATATTGTGGTAACCTATCCAATTTTTAAACCTCCAGTGCTCTTTAAGGAATGGCAACTGGAAGCTGTTATGGACTGTTGAGACACATCCAAGTCATGTGACTGATGGATGATGACAACACTCATTGGCTAGATCAATGCAGCAAAACACCATACTGGCTTACCCCTATGGACTACCTTCGATATGCCTTTTCTATGAAAATGAGCTCGTGATCAGTGAAATGTACATATTTATTAAGTGGTTACGTGTATAGCTACCCAAACTCCTTGCTCCGGCCAAACGCTACGCCACACCCGCGGTCGTTAACCTTCTTCTCCGTAACGAGTCTGGGTCTGAGTACCTCCACGACAATTTCACAAAACACATTCTAACCGTTCTGATTGGATCCAGAAAGCGGTGGGTTGGGCCAGAACACACATGGGTAAAGCAGCGTAGTGAACAGAGCAGCGTAATAATTCTGTTGGAGTCGTCAGGCAAGTGTACAGCTAACGTTCATACATCAAATAGATGCACTACAATGTAGTTGGTCATCCCTAAGTATCAGTTGAACCTGACACGTGCTTGGTTGTAATGGACAGGTTGAAAAAAATATTTTGTAAGCTGTCTGACTTTCAGGGTTGTTGAAGAGCCTTGAGATAAGAGTTTTTGAAACAGTGTTGGTGTATTTCAAGAAGTTCAGCAACTCATGACTTCTTTACCACCACAAGACAATACATTCTGACTTACTGTATATCTCTATCTTAAAGATGTAGCTACAACTACGACAATATTCAAACTGGGCCATTGCTACGCTGTAGGATCCCCCTGGTGTCTCCCTGTGCGGACTGTCCTCACGATGAAGCTGAAGTCTGCCTCTAGATGGCGCTGCTGGTGTCACTGACTACTACTGCTGAGTGACAGGGCCAGAGTCACCACAGTCTCCCTTCCTGGCAACTTTTGCTGTCTCTCTGGGCCCTACAAACACAGAACATCACACTGCTTACTAAGCAGACAAATGTAAAGCCCATCATTATCAACCACTGGCAGAGCCTTTACTACCTACGTATGAAGACTGAAAAACAAACATTTTCATCATACACACAGGGCTAGTCAGCCCTGTCATACCCGACCTACATCCTTTGTCGTATTTTAACCACATGCATTTCTTTCAGAGCTCAAGGGAAGACTAGAGGTTCTAATGCCATATAAAGAATTAAAATGTCACCACACGTCAATTCATTGGTGCAGGTCAAAGTTCAAATCAAAACAGGTGGTTCTTTATTGAGCCAATGTTACATCTGGTGCAAACACTGAGTAACATATGCAGCAGTAGGTCAGTGGTTTTTACTATACATTTGTTAGTGGTTTTTGTTCCTTTTTTTTTTTTTACAAAGTGAGTGAAAAATGACTTCACAGTATAAAAGTAAAAGGGGTAACAAATTAACTGGGGTTGCCACAAAACATGAACACAACTGAATCAAACTATAGACTGTTCTTTGAGGAAAAAACATGGATACAAAGGGGAGGAAAGACAACACGAGAAGCACAGCTTGATTTGACACCTCTCAAACTCAGAGGAGCAAGAGAAAGACTGGTCCTACAGAGTAACATCTATATGCTGTAGAGTGTTAACTGAGGAGTGACCCAGCCACATGCATGATCGAGGCCAACATACAGAGTGGCACATGGCTGCATGTCAGTCAGACCTACCAGAATCCACAACACTGGTATCGTAGAACCCTAAAGCACAACCAACATGGAGAGGTCTATGATGAAGCAAAGTCAACAGCCGTTCAATTT
Organism: Oncorhynchus clarkii lewisi; assembly: GCF_045791955.1. Classification (NCBI taxonomy): domain Eukaryota; kingdom Metazoa; phylum Chordata; class Actinopteri; order Salmoniformes; family Salmonidae; genus Oncorhynchus; species Oncorhynchus clarkii. The sequence goes on from NC_092152.1 coordinate 32,976,894, forward strand.
AAAGAAATACGGGAAAAAAGAGAAGTAAATAAATAAAATTAGAACAGGAAAAAAAACTGAACATTTTAAATCAGCAACAACAACAAAAAATGGATCCAAGGTTGCATTCCCCTACAGTTATTTCTGGTGACATCCGTGACCCTGATTGGTAAACAAATGAGTCCTTTCCTTTGTCTTTTCACAGGCGGTTGTGACAGGGTGAGACAGCTGTGTTAAGTACACTACAATGCAAAAAGTATGTGGACACCTGATCGTCGAACATCTCATTCTAAAATCATGGGCATTAACATGGAGTTGGTCCCCCTTTGCTGCTATAACAGCCTCCACTCTTCTGGGAAGGCTTTACACTAGACATTGGAACATTGCTGCGGGGACATGCCTCCATTCAGCCACAAGCGCATTAGTGAGGTCGGGCACTGATGTTGGGCAATTAAGCCTGGCTCGCAGTCAGCATTCCAATTCATCCCAGGGGTGTTAGATGGGGTTGAGGTCAGGGCTCTGTGCAGGCCAGTCAAGCTCTTCCACACCAATCTGACAAACTATTTCTGTATGGACCTCACTTTGTGCACAGAGGCATTGTCATGCTGAAACAGGAAAGGGCCTTCCCCAAACTGTTGCCACAAAGTTGGAAGCACAGAATCGTATAAAATATCATTGTTTGCTGTAGCGTTAAAATTCACTGGAACTAAGGGGCCTAGCCTGAACCACTAAAAACAGCCCCAAACCATTATTCCTCCTCCACCAAACTTTACTGTTGGCACTATGCATTGGGGCAGGTAGCGTTCACCTGGCATCCGCCAAACCCATATACGTTAGTCAGACTGCCAGATGGTGAAGAGTGATTCATCACTCCAGAGAACACGTTTCCAATACTCCAGAGTCCAATGCCAGCGAGCTTTACACCACTCCAGCCGACGCTTGGCATTGCCCATGGTGATCTTAGGCTTGTGTGCGTGTGGCTGCTCGGCCATGGAAACCCATTTCATGAAGCTCCCGACGAACAGTTCTATTACTGACGTTGCTTCCAGAGGTCGTTTGGAACTCGGTAGCGAGTGTTGCAACAGAGGACAGATGATTTTTTACACGCTTCAGCACTCAGCGGGTCTGTTCTGTGAGCTTGTGGCCTACCACTTGGCGGCTGAGCCGTTGTTGCTCCTAAATGCTTCACAAGAACAGCACTTACAGTTGACCGGGGCAGCTCTAGCAGGGTAGAAATTTAACAAACTGACTTGTTGGAAAAGGTGGCATCCTATGACGGTGCCACATTGAAAGTCATTGAGCTCTTCAGTAAGTCCACAAATCCACTAATTTGAAGGGGTGTCCATACTTTTGTATATATAGTGCATCTAGTGTATATGTTCCTGTATGTGCCACTGCCCCTCCACACACCCCTCCTTGGCCTGGTCTACAGAAGGGCACGCGGCCTCTTAGGATTGATCTGCTTACTGGCTTGTTCTTCTTCCTGGAGTGACGAGCGGAACGACTTGACTTTATCTGAGGAAAGAGGAGCACAGACAGTGGATTAGATATTATTGTTTATCAAAAAATACCATGATTCACATTAATAAAAGTGAACCTACGAATGAATGTCAACGGTGATCTGCATAGAGACAAACCAACAAAAGATTGAAAAAGAACCTCAGGAGGTAAATAATACAAATGCTGTCTTGCATAGGCCAGGAGTTCAAATTCTCGCTCATCCCTAAGAGATTTTCTTCCATCAGACAAACGGTACCATGTCACTAACTCACTAACATTTATGTCCATGCCTACCTCTGAGCTCCGTGAGGATGTCAATCTTCTGATCCAGGATCTGCTCCAGCTGAGTGGCGTAAGAATCCACATCATAGTCCACCTCCTCAGTCATCTCCAGCAGAACCTTCTCATCCTCCAGCCACCGGATAGACTCCTGCAACACACACATTAGCATCTCACTTACTCATCTCATCTTCCCACTGAAACATATTCCTCAATCAATTATTTTGCTCCTATAGAGTCAGCATCACATTAGTTTGAAGAACCTGATTTAGAGCATTTCGTGGATAGTGGCGCCACACTTCACAGGACCTCAAGCTTGCAGATTCATTCATCTCAGAGTTCGAGCCTCCTAACTAACTATATGTGAAAGGATCTAAGAGGAGCCAGTTGTTAATGTAGCCTGACCTGGAAGACAGCTCTGTGGTCCTCCAGCACCTGTTCCTCCATCTCCACCATCTGAGAGACAGCCTCATGGAAGGTTAAGAGCTGGGGGGACACCTCCTCCAGCTGGGGAGAGAAAACAGTCAAGACACACAACCAGCATCACCAGACACAACACCTCTATTGGGGAAATGGATGCAAATGCATGCACACAGTAAGAAAACCATTGAGGATAAATGCCGTGTGTGAGCATAGGAGTGTAGCTTACGTTCTGCTCACAGAGCAGTTTGAGGTCATCTCTCTGGGGGGAGCTGCCCAGGTGGTCCCAGTCATCATCCAGCTGGTCCACCACATGGATGTTGGGCCGGACCCCCTCTATCACCTGATTAGTGTCCACCGTCAGCTCCTTCACTCTGTGGGTCAATCAACACCTTCGGTCAGCTAACAAACTGCTGCTCAGCCCAGTTAAGTACACTACACTCAACATAGGCATCTTCACTAAGGGCCCAACATTCAGAATGATGGAGGTAGTCACAGTCATTTTTAAGTATATTAAGTCATGCAAGTTCTATGCAATACATTTCTGACTGAATGTTTTGGCCCATTGAATAGTTGCCTAGACACCATCATGACACCATGCACAGCCAACGGGGTTCCATCTTTGTCTTATTGGTTGCCTTTAACTCTAGCCAGCAGAAAGACACTCCATTTTAGTTCACAGTGAAACTCCCTTTTTTTCCCCCCTTGATGAAACCGAATGAAGCAATATGAGAAGAATAGCTAAGGTTAGTCAAATCTGGGGTGCTTGTTCAGTTGTTCCCCACTAAAGTATCTCTAACTGATAATGCTATAGAACCTGTTTCAACGGGCCTCTTGCATGTTAGCCATGTTTTGCACGAGAATGAGTGACAAGGAGTTGGCATGATAGCACAAATATACTGGTACTCAGGCTACTTGCATGTAGAGCACAATGAGTGCTGTGGACAGTCCATAAGGCCAGGCCTGTTTACACTGCTAGAATCTGGGCTTGTATTTAATGAGGTGTGACTGAGCTGATAAGGTCCAGTACAGTGAAAATGACCTTATTGACCTGTGTCTGACCCACTGACTGACTGGGTGGGGACTGGGATTACTACTGTAGCAGTGGGAGGTGGAACAAACCGGCTGGTCTCATTGCATCTGTGGCATGCATGTACTTAGCCACGGCATTATCCTCCAACACTGTATAAACTGATCAGTCAAATATTAGGTGTTAACCCATAAGAGTCTAAGCCCTGTAAGCCGGGGGAGGGTACTACTAAGCTATATGGAATTGTTAAGGTCATACCAAGGATCACATTGCTTTTGGATTTAGAATTTTAAGACCCCTTGAAGTATCAAAAATATATACAAAATATTTATGGGAAAATATTTTTGGCCTGCTATTAGCCCATACAATCACATTTAATAACAGATTTACTTTGAACAGATAGTCTCCCCAAAAAGTCTAAAGGAAGTTTGTTCTGAAGTGTCTGCCCAATATCTGAGATTTAAGACATTTCAGGAAGAAATGTTTTTCTTCATATTTTTACTACTAAGCTATATGGAATTGTTTTAAGTAAGTCATACTTATTATGGATTGAGAGTGTTACCCATCTAATAGAAAATAGTTTTTTTTGTTAATGGGAGCTTCTCTCATGCAAATTCAGTTGAGTGTGGTGTACCGCAGGGCAGCCGGCTAGGGCCATCGTTTTTTACAAATTATCTTCCACTGACCTTGAATAAAGCCTGTGTGTCTACAGTTGAAGTCGGAAGTTTACATACACCTTAGCCAAATACATTTAAACTCAGTTTTTCACAATTCCTGACATTTAATCCTACTAAAAATGCCCCGGTCAGTTAGGATTACCACTTTATTTTAAGAAGGTGAAATGTCAGAATACTAGTAGAGACAATGATTTATCCTAGCTTTTATTTTTTTCATCACATTCCCAGTGGGTCAGAAGTTTACAAACACTCAATTAGTATTTGGTAACATTGCCTTTAAATTATTGAACTTGGGCCAAACGTTTCGGGTGGCCTTCCACAAGCTTTTCACAATTTTGGACCATTCCTCCTGACCGAGCTGGTGTAACCGAGTCAGGTTTGTAGGCCTTCTTGCTCGAACAAGCCTTTTCAGTTCTGCCACAACTTTTCTATAGGATTGAGGTCAGGGCTTTGACATAAGAAACTAGCTCCCTGGTATTCAGAAAATACCCGAGCTCAGAAGCAAGCTTCCAGAAAATTGGAACGGAAATGCGCCACACCAAACTGGAAGTCTTCCGACTAGCTTGAAAAGACAGTACAGTGCAGTATTGTAGAGCCCTCACTGCTGCTCGATCATTCTATTTTTCCAACTTAATTGAGGAAAATAATCCACAATTTATTTTTGATACGTTCACAAAGCTAACTAAAAAGCAGCATTCCCCAATAGGATGGATTTCACTTCAGCAGTAATAAATTCATGAACTTCTTTGAGGAAAAGATCATGATCATTAGAAAGCAAATGACAGATTCCTCTTTAAATCTGCGTATTCCTCCAAAGCTCAGTTGTCCTGAGTCTGCACAACTCTGCCAGGACCTAGGATCAAGAAAGACGCTCAAGTGTTTTAGTACTATATCTCTTGACACAATGATGAAAATAATCATGGCCTCTAAACCTTCAAGCTGCATACTGGACCCTATTCCAACTGAACTACTGAAAGAGCTTCTTCCTGTGCTTGTCCCTCCTATGTTGAACAAAATAAACGTCTCTCTATCTACCGGATGTGTACCAAACTCACTAAAAGTGGCAGTAATAAAGTCTCTCTTGAAAAATCCAAACCGTGACCCAGAAAATATAAAAAACTAATCGACCTATATCAAATCTCCCATTCCTCTCAACAAATTTTGAAAAAGCTGTTACGTAGCAACTCACTGCCTTCCTGAAGACAAACAATGTATACGAAATGCTTCAGTCTGGTTTTAGACCCCATCATAGCACTGACAATGCACTTGTGAAGGTGGTAAATGACCTTTTAATGGCGTCAGACCGAGGCTCTGCATCTGTCCTCGTGCGCCAAGACCTTAGTGCTGCTTTTTATACCATTGATCACCACATTTTTTTGGAGAGACTGGAAACCCAAATTGGTCTACACGGACAAGTTCTGGCCTGGTTTATCTTATCTGTTTGTCTCTGTGAATGGTTTGTCCTCTGACAAATCAACTGTAAATTTCGGTGATCCTCAAGGTTACGTTTTAGGACCACTATTGTTTTCACTATATATTTTACCTCCTGGGGATGTCATTCGAAAACATAATGTTAACTTTCACTGCTATGCGGATGACACACAGCTGTACATTTCAAAGAAACATGTTGAAGCCCCAAAATTGCCCTCGCTAGAAGCCTGTGTTTCAGACATAAGGAAGTGGATGGCTGCAAACTTTCTACTTTTAAACTCGGACAAAACAGAGATGCTTGTTCTAGGTCCCAAGAAACAAAGAGATCTTCTGCTGAATCTGACAATTAATCTTGATGGTTGTACCGTCATCTCAAATAAAACTGAAGGACCCCTGCGTTACTCTGGAACCTGATCTCTTTTGACTTACATATCAAGACTGTTTCAAGGACAGTTTTTTCCATTTACATAACATTGTAAAAATCAGAAATGTTCTGTCCAAAAATGATGCAGAAAAATGTATCCATGCTTTTGTTACTTCTAGGTTAGACTACTGCAATGCTCTACTTTCCGGCTACCCGGATAAAGCAGTAAATAAACTTCAGTTAGTGCTAAATATGGCTGCTAGAATCCTGACTAGAACCCAAAAAATGTATCAGATTATTCTAGCCTCCTTACACTGGCTTCCTGTTAAGGCATGGGCTGATTTTAAGTTTTACTGCTAACCTACAAAGCATTACATGGACTTGCTCCTACCTATCTTTCTGATTTGGTCCTGCTTTACATACCTACACGTACGCTACGGTCACAAGACGCAGGCCTCCTAATTCTCCCTAGAATTTCCACGCAAACAGCTGGAGGCAGGGCTTTCTCCTATAGAGCTCCATTTTTATAGAATGGTCTGCCTACCCATGTGAGAGACGCAGACTCGGTCTCGACCTTTAAGTCTTTATTGAAGACTCATCTCTTCAGTAGGTCCTATGATTGAGTGTAGTCTGGCTCAGGAGTGTGAAGGTGAACGGAAAGGCACTGGAGCAACAAACCAACCTTGCTGTCTCTGCCTGGCCGGTTCCCCTCTCTCCACTGGGATTCTCTGCCTCTAACCCTATTACAGGGGCTGAGTCACTGGCTTACTGGTGCTCTTCCATGCCGTCCCTAGGAGGGGTGCGTCACTTGAATGGGTTGAGTCACTGACGTGGTCTTCCTGTCTGGGTTGGTCAGTCTGTTATATCTGGAGTATTTCTCCTGTCTTATCTGGTGTCCTGTGTGAATTTAAGTATGCTCTCTCTAATTCTCTCTTTCTTTCTCCCTCTCGGAGGACCTGAGCCCTAGGATCATGCCTCAGGACTACCTGGCATGATGACTCGTTGTCCCCAGTCCACCTGGCCATGCTGCTGCTCCAGTTTCAACTGTTCTGACGGCGGCTATGGAACCCTAACCTGTTCACTGTGATTACTATTATTTAGCCATGTTAGTCATTTATGAACATCTTGGCCATGTTCTGTTATAATCTCCACCCGGCACAGCCAGAAGAGGACTGGCCACCCCTCATAGCCTGGTTCCTCTCTAGGTTTCTTCCTAGGTTTTGGCCTTTCTAGGGAGTTTTTCCTAGCCACCGTGCTTCTACGCCTGCATTGTTTGCTGTTTGCGGTTTCAGGCTGGGTTTCTGTACAGCACATTGATATATCAGCTGATGTAAGAAGGGCTATATAAATACATTTGATTTGGATTTGATTTGTGATGGCCACTCCAATACCTTGACTGTTGTCCTTTAGCCATTTTGCCACAACTTTGGAAGAATGCTTGGTGTCATTGTCCCTTTGGAAGACCCATTTGCGACCAAGATTTAACTTCCTGATGTCTTGAGATGTTGCTTCAATATATCCACAATTTGCCTTTCTCATGATTGCATCCAATTTTGTGAAGTGCACCAGGCCCACCTGCAGCAAAGCACCCCCACAACATGCTGCTGCCACCCCCGTGCTTCACGGTTGGGATGGTGTTCTTCGGCTTGCAAGCCTCACACTTTTTCCTCCAAACATAACAATGGTCATTATGGCCAAACAGTTCTATTTTTGTTTCATCAGACCACAGGACATTGCTCCAAAAAGTATGATTTGTCCCCATGTGCAATTGCAAACCGTAGTCTGGCTTTTTTATGGCGGTTTTGGAGCAGTGGCTTCTTCCTTCCTGAGCGGCCTTTCAGGTTATGTCGATATAGGACTCGTTTTACTGTGGATATAGATACTTTTGTACCCATTTCCTCCAGTATCTTCACAAGGTCCTTTGCTGCTGTTCTGGGATTGATTTGCACGTTTCACACCAAAGTACTTTCATCTCTAGGAGACAGAACGCGTCTCCTTCCTGAGCGATATGACAGCTGCGTGGTCCCATGTTTATACTTGCGTACTATTGTTTGTACAGATGAACGTGGTACCTTCAGGTGTTTGGAAATTGCTCCCAAGGATGAACCAGACTTGTGGAGGTCTACAACATTTTTTCTGAAGTCTTGGCTGATTTCTTTTGATTTTCCCATGATGTCAAACAAAGAGGCAC